>NW_018165809.1:87016-88623 GCF_001263595.1 Phalaenopsis equestris
GATGTAATTAACTATAGGGGCTTGCCCTTATAGGAAGCATGTCTGAACCCAGCTTAATATAAACCCTATTTAATCCTTTATATTAAATAGGGGAACTTGTCGACAAATACAAAGGTTTCGCAGACCAAACGAACGTCATACTTTCCTTAGTTTATTTTGATAGAGCCTCATCCTCAAGTCTTGTGTTTATCCTTTGGGATAGACACAGGATTTGAGATACAGAGCTCTTTCATTTTAAACTATGAAAATTATGGGGTCAGTTTGATTTCATACTTCAACGTCCTTCCGAAGCGGGCGACGGGATTTTGATTCCGACGACCGACAGCTTCTTACGGGCAACACCACAGACAAACCATCCCCGAAATAACGCCGACAAGCTCCTCTACCCTCCACCTAAGCACCAAAATGAACCCAAACTTATGCCCTGAGAGCCACCCCCATGGCCATTTTTATAAAAACTCACCTTCATGGTCATGGGATGTGTGCTGAAATTTTCTTAGAGAGACCTCTCCAAACTTCCCACAGAGCTTCCCTAAGATCCCCTCACTGCATTCCAACTATTTTCTCCCACCAAGTTCAATTGTCATAGCTCAATTTTGAGCTTGAAACCTTGTCGGAAACCAGGACAGAGCTCATTACACCTCCACACTCCACCAAACTCAAATTAACTCTACCCACACCTTCCCAACCAAAAAAGAAGCCAAAGCCCCATAAAATCCCCCTTCCATAGAGCCTCTACCATAGCTCTAAACCAACACCCAAACTCGAGCATGGTTGAATCCACACCTAGGCCTTACACCAAGACCAGGGATTCAATCCCTAGTTTTCTTGGAACCCAACGAATGTGCCAAGACCCTCTGATTGAAGCTACACTTCTCAGAGCAAAGGTATAAAACCTCACCTCATCTCGAGCCTATTTTGACTCTCCAGTTAATTAGATATAATTTAATTGCATGATTACCGTACGGATGTGTTCGTCTCACTTAGGCGAGTCCATAGGATCCAAACCGAAGTGATTTGGTTGAGTCTAGGCTGAGATCTTAAGGTTTTAGTGTGGACGGTCACGAGATTATTCTATCAGGGACGATGATGGGGAGTCGTTTGATCAAGCGGGTATCAAAAGAACTGTTGACCTCATTTTTTGTTGAGGTTTAGTTTTTCCTCTTTAATAGCCTAAGGTCTAGCCATAGGATTTCTCTATTGACTATTCTTAGAAAACTAGACATGGAACCCTCAGCATTAGAAATTCCAAACTCTTCTCTGCTCAACTTGAAGTTCCACATGTTGGTCTCAACCTTTAAATACTTAGTAGGTGGGGTCACTATGGGGGAAACTCAGGATGAGTCACCCTTAGGATTGTTGGACCTTAGGGTTGACCTTGGGTGTTGCTCTAGAGCTAAGGCATTCACTACATTTATCTACACTCACAATCACTCACAACCCTGAGCTCAAGTTTCTAACCTAGATCCCTTGATCTTTTGTGATACTCATGTAGATGGTCCCCTAAATCTACTAGCCCTAGGGCTATGGTTTAGCTAAGACCACTATGTAGAGGACCCAAAATGGGGTTTCCATTGTTCCATGGCTTGTTGGTGATGGTTGATACC
>NW_018165809.1:89375-89688 GCF_001263595.1 Phalaenopsis equestris
AATTTGGACTTAGCCCAAGGCTAACCCAAGCTTGACCCAAGTCTAGCCCAACATGACCAAATTGATTAAAGTTCAAAATTCCTTCAAATTGACCCTCCAATTGAACTCAAAACCACTTCCATCCTTCACCAAAGTTGTTCCTTATGATCATATACACAATTTTGATCAATAAATTGGGCAATTGACACGGCTAGCCTAACCCAAACCCAAGTTTTGGTCATTTGCACCCACTTGGACCCATGCACTAAATGTGACCTAACCACCCTAAAGCCACAAAATTAACTCCACCACAGATTAACTCCACCACAGCCAT
>NW_018165809.1:89848-90136 GCF_001263595.1 Phalaenopsis equestris
TATTTGCATTAAATTGTTGTGATGGATTCCTACTTTGATAAATAATACCATATTCAGTTCATTTCATTTACCAAATCCACCCTAAAACACTAGTGGCCGGAAAAGCCCAAAATCAAAAGCCACCCCCATGGCATCTCACCCAAATCAAACCTAGAGGCCAGCTCATCCAAATCAAACTATGGAGCTCCTCTGCCCTCCACCTAAGCACCACAATGCACCCAAACTTATGCCCTGAGAGCCACCCCGTGACCTTTTTTATAAAAACTCACCTCCCACGGCCATGGGAGG
>NW_018165809.1:90190-105691 GCF_001263595.1 Phalaenopsis equestris
TTACACCAAGACCAGGGACTCAATCTCTAGCCTCCTCGGACCCCAAAGAACGTGCCGAGCACCTCTGATCGAAGCCTCCCTTCTTAGAGCAAAGGTATAAAACTTCTCCTTCTCCCGAGCTATTTTTGATTCTCCATTTACTTAGGCTTGATTTTATGGTACATTAACCATATGGATGTGTTCTTCTCACTTAGATGAGTCCATAGGATCAAACCCAAAGTAATTTGGTTGAGTCTAGGCTGAGATCTTGAGGTTTTAGTGTGGACGGGTACGGGATCATTCTATCGAGGACGATGATGGGGAGCCGTTTGATCGAGCGTGTATCAAATGGATGGGGGAGATCAAGCTGAACAGCACTTCGGGACATAATTAACTATGGAAGAAGAAGAAAGGTTGATGAAAATTCTAAAAAATTTTAAGAAAACCATTGGATGGACAACTGTTGATATTAAAGGAATCATTCATTCAATTTGTATGCATAGAATTCATATGGAAGAAAATTGCAAACCTAGGGCTTAGGGCTAAAGGAGATTGAATCCTGTTATAAAAGAAGTTATTAAGAAGGAAATTTTAAAGTGGTTAGGTGTTGTAAGGAAATTTTAAAGTGGTTAGTAAAGTGGTTAGGTGTTGTAATTATCTACTCTATTTCAGTTAGTGCATGGGTTAGTCCAATTCACTGCGTTCTAAGAAATGAGGAGTAACTGTGAATGTAAATGAACATAATGAGTTAATACCTACTAGTCACAGGGTGGTGAATATGCATTGATTATAGAAAATTAAATCTTGTCACTAGGAAAGACCATTTTCCACTACCCTTTGTAGATCAAATGATGGATAGACTAGCTGGACATAAATACTTTTATTTTCTGGATGGATATATTGGTTATCAACAAATACAAATAACTCTTGAGGATCAAATGAAAACAACTTTTACCAGTCCGTGTGGTACTTTTCTTTTAGAAGAATACCCTTTGGTTTATGCAATGCCTCTGCTACATTTCAAAGATGTATGATGGTAATTTTTTGTGATTTGATTGAAAAAGGGATTGGGATTGAAGATAATTGATGTTTTTATGGATGATTTTTTAGTGTTTGGAACTTCATTTTAATAATGTTTAGAACATTTTTCAAGAGTTGTAAAATGTCGTGAAGAAACAAATTTAGTCCTTAATTGAGAAAAATGTCAATTTATGGTAGCAAGAAGAATTGTGTTAAGACATAAAATAACAGAAAATAGTATGGAAGTAGATTCTGCTAAAATTTAAGTGATCGCTAATTTACCTTATCCAACTAATGTAAGAGAAATTAGAATTTTTTTACGACATGTTGGATTCTACAGGCGATATATTAAAGACTTTTCAAAAATTGCTAAGCCTTTTTGCCATTTACTGGAGAAATATGTAATTTTCAATTTTGATGAGTAATTTTCAATTTTTGATGAGGAATGCCTAAAAGCTTTTAAGTTATTAAAAGAAAAATTAGTACTGCACCAATTATAGTTTCACCAGATTAGGGAAAACCTTTCGAACTGATGTGTGATGCTAGTGATTATGCTATTGGAGCTGTTTTAGGATAAAGATATGATAAAATTTTTAATGTAATTTACTATGCTAGTAAAAGTCCTAATGAAACTCAAATTAATTATACAACAACAGAAAAAAAGTTAAGCAATAGTATATGCCTTTGATAAATTTTGATCATATTTATTTGGAACGCATTGCGTAGTGCATACAGATCATTCTGCTATTAAGTACTTAATGAAAAAGAATGATGTTAAACCTAGACTTATAAAATGAATCCTTCTTTTGCAATAATTTGACTTTACTATAGTAGATAGAAATGGGACTGAAAATCAAATTGCTAATCATTTGTCTAGGCTTGAATTAAGAAAACCACTCTATTTTGAAAAAGAAAGTAATGAACATTTTCCAGATGAAAAACATTTTCCAGATGAAAAATTGTTCAATATTAATGAGTGGCATGTTCTGTGGTATGCCGATTTCTTGTTAGTGCTTGTTAGTGATATTATACCCTATAGACTGACATGCCAATAGAAGAGGAAATTTATTTCTGAAGCTAAAACTTATTTTTGGGATGACCCATTTTTCTACAAATAAGGAAAGGATCTGATTATTCGAAGATGTGTACCAATAGAAGAAACGTATGAAATTATCCAAAAATGTCATAATTCTAATTTTGGGGGACATTTTGGTGTTGATAAAATAGCATACAAAATTTTACAATCTAGATTTTATTGGCCTACTATCTTTAAGGATGTTAATGCTTATATTAAAACTTGTGATAGATGTCAACGAGTAGGCAATATTTCTAGAAGAAATGAGATGCCCCTCAATTATATGCTAGAAGTTTAAATATTTGATTCTTAGGGATTAGATTTCATGGGACCATTTATACCATGTAAATATTCCAAAAGAAGAATATTGTTGATTTTATTCATTATGCTTCATATGAAAGTAAAACAATTTATCAAAGCAAATAGTTCTACGGGTCATAAAAGGTCAAGAAATAGGGAGAGCTCTATGAATGTCAAGAAATAACACTTAAAAAAATGTAACCATTTGAAATGATTTACAAAAGAATATGTAAAAGAAAGTATTAAGAAAATATCATATAAATCATAGAATTACTACTGCTTATCTTCCTCAGACAAGTGGTTTGGCTGAATTTTCCAATCGGGAAATTAAAAGAATTATGGAAAAATCTGTAAATCCAATAAAAATGGATTGGTCAGTCAAACATGGTTATGCTTTGTGGGCTTATAGGACAACATACAAAAGTCCTATAGAAATGTCCCCGCATAGGCTAATATTTGGCAAAAATTTTCACTTACCAGTTGAACTTGAGCATAAAGCATATTGGGCAATTAAAGAGTTCAATTATAATTTGAATGATGCTGGTGAGAAAACATTAGAACAATTAAGTGAGCTTGAAGAGATAAGGAAGGAATCTTATGAAAGTGCTAAGATTTACAAAGAAAGGATGAAGAAGTGGCATGATCAAAGGATTCTTACCAAAAAATTTTAGTCAGGGCAACAAGTTTTGTAATATAATGCAAGGTTAAAATTATTTCCAGGCAAACTTAAGTCCAGGTGGATGGGCCTATTTGACAAAAGTTTATCGTTACAGTGTTGTGGATATTAAAGATCCTAAGACTAATAAAGTGTTTAAAGTAAATGGTCATAATTGAAACCTTATTTTGTAAGTGATCAGCATAAATTTAACGAAGGAATGATGTTGGATCAACCAAAATAAGAACTGGTTACGTCGGGTTGACGACGTTAAACCAAGCGCTTTGTGGAAGGCAACCCATAGTTATCAGTATATTTTATTTTGAATGTTATTTGTGTGTGATTAAGAAAATTGGGGTAGTATTTTTAAGATTATTGTGTGTTAGTATTGGTTTTAAGACTTTATTTAATAACCTAGACATGTTAAAATAAGAATTTGGACGTTAAGTTGACTGGTGCAAAATCGTGCACTGGCGCTTAAGCGTCAATATTCGGCACTTAAGCGCAGTTGTTAAAAAAACGTGTGCTAAATTAAAATTCTAGAAGTTTTAACCACCAATTGGTTTGTAACAACATGTCAAGGCAGTTCGAAGATGTGTCTAAGAGTTATTAGAAGGATTTAGGCCCATAAATAGGAGGGTTTGGTGAAGGAATTTCACCCCATATCATTTTCAGCCCTAAAAGTGTAAGAGAAAGAGAGATTTTGATAAGATGTCTTCATGGGAGATAGATTTGAAGAAGAAGGAAGAAACTCATTAGTCAAAGTGCATAAGATATGTATAACAGTTTCTTAATCGTTAGTATCAAAGGAATATCAGAAAAGATTAATAAAATTGAGACTACTATGACTTCATTAGAAACAAAGGTAATTGAGATTCATGTGCATCTTGAGCATATTGGATGGCAATTGAAAATGCAATTTAGTCATACTAGTTATATAAAGGAAGCAGATAAGAAGATGTTTCTTAAGCAGAAATGAATTGAAGAAGATAGTAACAGAGCTTGTCACCACCGTCCGTTTTATCAACTTTATATTCTGATTTCCCCAAGAGAGATTAATGAAATACCATAATTTGTCCCATCAAATGAAGAATGGAATAAAGTTTGATGTCATAAATTGTTTGTTAGGAATCGTTATGTTTGTGTTAGTGTTTAAGTTTTAATTTTAGCATTTATGCTTTTATGTGTTTAATTGTGAATGTTTGTTAAGTGTTTGTGCTTAGAAAATTTTCTCATCTGAAATTATTTGGAGTGAGAATTAAGTGTATATGTACTTGTAATATTTTGTGAATGAATATATATGTTTTTTTGTGTGAAAATTTAAGAGTTTTTAGCCTCGAATTGAATTGAGTTATAGAGAATTTGGTGACATAGGAGAGTTAAAAGAGTATAAAATCTTTACTTCTATGCAAAAAAAATGGATTTTTACCATGTATTTTGAGTACATTTGAAAGAATTCAAAAATTCACTATACATGGTGAAAAATGAGGGAAAATCTATGAAAATTGTATAGGAGGTGTAGTTTAAGCTTTTAGAAGTTGAGTTTAGTAGTTTAGACTTGATTTTTGAAGTTATTTTTGGGATTTTATAAAATTTTAGAATGGCACCAAGAATGAAGAGGAGTAAAGGAAAGAGCCCTTTTGATTCGAGCAAACTTGTGAGTTTGAAGGCTCACGATAGATACAGTGATGTGTTGCAATCACGAAAGCTTATTCAGAAGAGTTGTTTTAAGAGTCTAGGTGGATCTGTAGAAGATGTGATCTTTCACCTACAGTGGGAACAATTCTATTATTTTTCAGCTGTAGCAGTTATTTCTATTGTTAGGGAGTTCTATGCAAACCTTCCTGAAACTGAAAAGAATTGAGTCATGGTTCCAAAAAAGTTGGTACCTTTTTCACGAGAGGTAATCAATTTGTTCTACCATTTTCTACCGGATAATTTATGTTTTTATGCAAATTATAGTCCGACTGAGATGGAGCTAGATGAGATTATATCTTATTTGCTGTTGGAAGAGGACTTTAGAAAATCGCTAATGAAAGGAGAGTCAATTTTCCCATGTCAAGGTTAAGTGCACCTTCGAAGGCCTGACACTATTTATTTTTTACCCGTCTATTACCAACAAATCAGCTCAGTGAAGTTACCAAAGAGAGAGAGAGAGGTTAAATTATTGTATTCAGTAAGGAATGATCATTAACTTAGGAGGTTTGTTATATCAGACTATCATAAGTTTTGCCACTATCGTTACTACTGCATGACTGGGATTTGCTTCCTTGATCTTTTCTTTATGTGAGCAGGCTAAAGTGAAATATGATAGCTAGGAGGAAGTATTGTTGGCTCTAAAGCCTATTACCAAGGTGAATGTGAAGAATTATTCTAAACATCTATTTTTAGCTGGAGATGAGGATTTTCAAGGAGTTATAGAATGGAAACGTCTTCTTCTTCTACCTCTACTGCTTCTACATCTAGACCATCTACCTCACGTGCTTCTACTTCTAGAGGTGATTCTACTTTCTACTGAGACCCTAAGTCTACTGAGACCCAAGATCAATTATTATAGAGGATGATGTACAATATTAAATATACCACTGATAGGGTACAAAATTTAGAGTATTTTGCAGATCATACTGATAGGTATAATAGAAGAAAAAGTGATTATGAAGAGAAATTTCACTCATCTTTGGAAAGCCTCATTAAGGGTAACCAAGGAGTGCAATTTTCTCCATATCCAAGATACCTTGATTATGAGCCTGCAGATGTCTGGAATAGTGGTGATTCTGAGAATGAGGAGGAAGAGGACTAATTTATTTTTGTGTTTGTAATATGTGTTAGACTATGTGCTTTGGACTTGAGACTTGTGATGTGTTGTTATTTTTATGTTTGGACTTGAGGCATATGATGTGATGTGTTTTTATGTTTTGGACTTGAGACATGTATGTTTGTGTATTGGTTTGGACCTTGTGATGTGTGAGACTTTTATTTTGTTCAATTGTATTGTGATGTTATGTTTTGTTAATATTTTGATTTAATTTTTAGGGTAGTAATTGTTACTGTTGCGTTGAGTACTGTGTTAGTTAGTCTAGGATTGAACTTGATTCTATATCTTTTAAAAAAGATTGAAAATCTTACTAACTTTTAAATCTTAAACTTGAATTTCAGAAAATTACTACCCTATATTTTTCTCTTATCTTGTTAGTGTGTTTGTTTTTATGTTAAGACTGTGAAGTCAAAGTTAGTGTGTTAGTTTATTTTTATAATTATACCCACCAATTAAAAGTCTATTGAATCTCTACATGTTAAATTAAATTGAAAATGATAAAAAAATTTTGACAAAAAATTAATTTTAATCTTGTTTTTAGTTTTGTACTTGTGTACTTAGGATGTAAGAATTCCTGCAAGCATGTTATTTCAATTTTCATTCCTACTTATATATTTGCTGCGAAACTGTTTAATCTATTAAAAATTTAAGTTTTGGGGGGATAAAAAATATTTTCAAAACTTGAATTTTATATATTTTCAAAACTTGAATTTTAATTTTATTTGTTCTCAAATGTGTTACAAGTGAATTTGATATGAATTGAAAAGAAAAATGATCATGTATATGAAGTTATATTACGGAAGTAAAATTTGATTTTAGAAATGAGTAAGAGAATTTAGTTGAAATTTTTAGTAAAGAAGAAAAACTTTAATTTAAACGTTTTTAGTATAGAAAATGTTTAATATAAGTAACTATCTTTAGTAAGAAAAACTGTATTTTTTAAAAATTAAAAAATTTAGACTTTTATATTTAATACATAAATTTCTTTTATTAAAATAATTTTCAAAACTTTTATTATAATTTTAAGTAAAAGACTTATATCAAGACTTTACTTTAGGAAAGGAGAAGTGAAATTCAAAACCATTAAAAGTCTATCTAGATATAGTAATCCTTGCCTGAAAAAGAAAAAAAAGAAAGAAAAAGAAAAAAAAAAGAAAAAGAAAAAGAAAAAGAAAGAGAAAAACTAAGGGAGGAGAAGCTTGAGGATTAATGCTGGTTCCACATTTAATCTTTTTAAAGTATAAGACTTGAGAAACTCTTAAGCTTTAGAATATAATATAGTAAGTAAAATTATTTCTTATAAGAATTTTAAAGTGGAGATAATAAAATGACTAAATTCTAAATTTGGAAAATCTACAATATTTCTTAATTAGGTAGGAACTCATATTTTCATCTTTCTTTACATTAAAAATTTCTAAACTTTAAGTTGGTCTCATTTACTGAATATTTTTTTCTAAATTGGACAACTATATTTCTAAATATACATTTTAGTAACTCATAAAGAAACTCATATACATATCATACTTATTTGGCTTTTAAAGATTTAAATGTCATTTGAGGATAAGTAACATTTTAAGTTTGGGGGATTTTGATACACATAAAATATATAGTGTTTTTAGACTCATTTCTATACCTATATTTGAAATTTTGCGCTTTAATGGAAGGTATTTGTGTGTTTTTCTTTCATATACAGGTACAAAGTTCAAAGATGTTAAAAGGTGTGAAAAAAGAACAAATTTGGAGCAAAAATGTGAAAATTGTGCTAAAGTGTTTTGACGCCTAAGCGTCAGATCCAACACTTAAGCGCCGGTTGAACAGAGAAGGCCGCGCCTAAGCGCCAGAGGCCCCGCGCTTAAGCACCAGAGGCAGCTATTTGACGGTTTTCTTCATTTTGCCAAATTGCCAAATTTTGAAGAGGTACTTCATTTTGCCAAATTTTGAAGAGGTATTTGAGACACCTATTACCTAAAGAGGGTGGTTATGAACACTAAAAAAGAAAATATTTTTAAAAGATTTGTCGAAGGAGGCATCCCTGGAGAATACATCAAATTTGGACACATTTTGAAGAGTTTGCAAGGCACCTCTTGGAGATTTAGAAGAAAAGGAAGTTTTTTACATTTGGAAGTAGGTGCTTGAAGAGGGAGAGGGTGCTTGAAGAGGGAGAGGGTGCTTGAAGAGGATCATGGAGAATCTTGTGGAGAGATTCAAGCACCACATAAAATTTACTTTTTTCTTTTGTTTTTAGTTTTATTTTGAGAGTTTAGAGTGTTGTGAAAGAGAAGAGATTCAAAGGAACTTCAAGAGTTCGGTGGAGGATTTGAGATAAGTTTTTATCTTATCTTATTGTTTTAGACTACTTTTGGTTTTAATCGAGACTTGTTGTTGGTTTGACAATGATTTCTTCTCTAAAGTATGGTTTTGTTTTCTCCATGTATTCTGAGTAGTTTTATTTATCTTTCTTCTTAAAATGATAAGTAAGATGGAAGTTGTGGAGAGTATTAATCTTTAATGTTGGAAGAAGTTGTGATGATTCAATTCCATGTATTTCATTTACTTCTTGATTTGGTCAATCTAGATGTTAAAATTTGTTATGAGAACATGTTAGAACCGAGCTGGTATTGTCTCAGTCAACAATTAGAAAGAATCACATGAGGTTGTATGAATGAGAATGTAATTCATATGATTTAGTGCAAATAAATAGGGAAATAATCATTGAAGGGTGTAGAGTTAGAGGACTAAAGTGACAGGTTAAAGCCCAAAATTGGTTTAATGTTTTAGGTTCTATTACAGAATGTTAGCCCCTAGGTGGAGGGAATCGAGGGAACTTCTGAGTGAGAGCTAG
This sequence comes from Phalaenopsis equestris, assembly GCF_001263595.1. NCBI lineage: Eukaryota > Viridiplantae > Streptophyta > Magnoliopsida > Asparagales > Orchidaceae > Phalaenopsis > Phalaenopsis equestris. The sequence goes on from NW_018165809.1 coordinate 98,877, forward strand.
TATCTTCCCTGCCTAACCGGTCTTCAGAACTATTCAAACTTTAAATTAGCAAATGTTCTTTATAGCATCTCTAGTAAAGGTAAAGAATATAATTGCTCCTATTTGGCACAACATAATTTGCATACTACCATAACAAAATTTCTATGTTTATTACTGATTCATGATAAGGAGAAAGATATTTTCAAATTCATTGCTTTTCTTTTACATAAACTCAAGTTATCCTTTTAAATTGTTACCTTTTAAAAAACTCAAGTTATCCTTTTAAATTGTTACTGTTTCGTCAAAATATCAAAAATACCAAAAATATTTAATTTATAATTACTGCGAATACATCTCTAGTTTAAGTAATTGGCTTTTTAAATTAGAAAGTTGCTGATCAATTAAACATATTGCATAATTTTCCTATGGGTTCAATATTCAGTTCTTAATAAAAAAGTCTTATATTACTTGATAACGATATGTATACTTACGATATAACGATATGTATACTTACGTAGTATCCCAACAGATACAAATTGAAAAGTTAAATTCTTATGTACTTCAGGATTAAATTTTGACTCTGTTGCAAGTAAGGAAATATAAATGAAAATATAATTAAAGTATTTTTATATTGTTGCAATTAAGCAGTTAATCGGGATAAAGTTTTTGGTGTCATTACTAGGGATTTAAATTTTCAAGTATTGGTGTCAACTTCATAAATCCTTACATAAAAAAAAAATATCGGGATTAGGGTCCATGAGTGGATGTCATCCATTTGAGTGTGTATTGATCTAATGACGTAGAAGGAGTCTGATAAGAGATCTATTCATAAAGCGCAAGCCAAGTCCACGCTGATGCGGAAGATGACGTCAAATGAGAATGCACTGTGTGGAGCTTCGGATCCATCATAGGATTGCATGGCGCTGCGTGGATAAGTAGGAAATTAGAGTATTTTTTTATATAAATTAATTCAAAAAATTTTAAAAATCATTACTTAATGTAGAAAAATCATAAAATAAAATAAAAACATCTTGTTGCTCAATAAATAAAGGAGAATATAATGGAGTAAAAATAAAAATTATTTGTCATATATATTTTTGTTAATTATATAAATATTCTAGAACTTTTTTTAGTTATATTTAATTAAATATTGGTCCCCTTAACTTGAAATTTGAAGGTTTATTTTGCATGTGGTTAGAAGTGTTCTTTTATTTTTCCAAAGTCAGAGAACATCTATAACTCTAAAAGCCCTAATTTGCAATGTTAAGTCACCCATTTGCTTCAAATAATTATATAAATTAAAATATAAATTAGAAAAATATGAGACTTATTTTGGTAGCTTTTCTGTGGTCAGAGGACTCTAGAAAAAATGTAAGATGAGTTTAAATAATTATGTGTATTATCTTAGCTAATTAAGTCATTACAACTCATAAAAATTTCAATAAATAAAATATAATTTAAAAATTATGAAACTTTTCTTACAGTAAAGATAATGAACATATTGAGCCTCTGTAAAAATTCAAAACCCATTTAAAATTTATTTCATATCAAAACCCACTTTTCAAGCAAAATAGATTTTCTGCACTAAAGCAATTATGATAAACTAAATATAAGTAGGAAAATTTCAAAAGTGGTTTTGGGAGTTCCTTATGATCGGAAAAATATTACGTCAGAACTCCTAACATAGAGATATGTTAGAATTGGAATAATCAGCTGTATTACGAGAATATTTCATCTGTGTTATTTATAAAAATGATGTGTTGTTTGAGTATTATATGGTGTTATTCGATTATTTTGTTGTTTTATTGGAATATTTTCCTGCATTACTTGATTTAGGGCTGTGTTATTCAACATATTCCCCGTGTTATTTAAATTTCCACCATGTTATTGGAATAACACAACCTCAAATCAGGTAATGCGGGAGAATATTTCAATAATACTTCAGCCCTAAATCAAGTAACACATGGAAATATTCTAATAAAACCGCAAAATAATCGAATAACAACATATAATACTCAAATAATACATCATTTTTACGAATAAGACAGATGAAATATTCCCGTAACACAGCCGAATATTCTAATCCGATCGTATCTCTACGTTAGGAGTCATGACGTATTATTTTTCCCTTGTGATCAAGGGCGCGTAAGAAAAATAAAATTGAGATTAAAATAAATATTTTATTTTTGAGCTAATTTTTAATTTAAAAATAATTAAAAATCACAAAAATTATAAAAATGCACCAAAATGTTCTAAATTATTCCTCGATCACTTGGAACCTATTAAAATATTTTTTCCAAACTTTCCTAATTTAATTTTGTATTTTTAAATGCTGAAAATGTTTTTTTCCCTTAATTTTGCATTAAAACAATTAAAATAAATAAAATAAAAATAAATGAAATTAACTAGGATTATAAATTTAATCAAAATTGAAAAAGAAAACGACAAAACCAAATCAACATGAATCCTTCAGTTTGTTTTTCGAATTTTGATTTGGAGTTGGAAACGATCAAAATGTCTAGATTAACTTAATTTAGTTTTTTGTATTTAAATCTTTTCTTTTAGTATTTGAGATTACATGGACCATAATATCATAATTGAGTATGTCACTAATTAGACTAATGTACGTTAATACTTCGATTGTATTCAAGTTTATGTATTCAATAACTGCTTTAAGATAAATCAAATCATTCAATTTGTCTAATTTTCTAAATTAAAGTCAAACTGAACACAGATTATAAATCAGTTGGTTTTTTTTCAATGTAGTTTATAAATCAGTTGGTTTAGAAATTCTTTGTAAATTCTATGAAACAGTCAGACAAATTCAGTCAAGATTTAGTAAATTCTGTCGCGTTCTTAAAACATTTCAAAATAGTCAAACTTTGTTAACTTCTTAAATTCAAGTAATATTTTATTTCAAATTGTGATAATAAATAATTATATGTCTACTAAACTAATTAACAATTAATAAAATTAAAATTAAATAATTATTAAATAGAAGCTTAACATTAATTAAAATGTATTTATAAATTTATTGAATGAATAAAAAATTAATATTTAGTTTGAATTAATTAATAATTAAACTATAAGTATAATATTTAATTATAATTAATTTTATAATATTTATTAATTCCTAATTATTAATAAACTAAGTTAATAAAATTAATTTAAATAAAATTTAAAGAAATTAGTGTCAAAGCTTTGAGAAAAATAGGTCGAATGTCTTTTTTCTTAGCTTTCATTACTATAAATAATAGTACGTACAATTTATTTTAGGTACATAATAAAGTGCATAATCTATTTTAGATAACTTAATAATACATATTCCTAATCTAAATATTCAGCTAAAAGGGAAATAAATCAGAATGAAGACATTGAAGACATTAGAAATAAAGACATTAGAAATAATTTAAATAAGGAAGCTCATAATTATACAAAACTCCTAATTTAATTGTCTGATTTACGTCCTTCCTGATTGACATTCACCTCGAATTGATGTTGACTGATCAGGAAGCATCAATTTGCCAATAAGAAACTTTGCTGAAACCAATTATCCTCAAGTCAGAAGTGTCGAAGTTGAACATGCCAAAGCCGAGAATGTCGAAGGTTCAGAGATAACTCTTGAACCTAATATGATTTGAGCAAAGAAAAGCAAGAAATCCGCTATTGTTGTCATCCAAAAATTTGAATCATAGCCACAAGAAGGATTCACGTCAAGTTACACAATCCAGATGTTATTGATCATAGCCTATAAGTAGGATCTACATCCTGTTATACGATCCAAATACTATCGATCATAGCCCACAAGTAGGATCTGTGTCCTGTTGCACGATCCAAATGCTATTGATTCTTCCTGAGACGACGAGGCTGATTTTTTCCCCAAAAATGTTGAAGCCTAGAGGTCAAAACCGTGAGTGTCGAAGTCGAGAGTGTCAAAGTTGTGAGTGTCGAAGCCGAGATTATCAAAGCCGTGAGTGTCAAAGTCGAAGATCTAGGGTTTGCCAAAGCCAAAGCCGTCGGTCTAGGAAGGAGTGTCGAAGCCTTCAATCCTTGAGTGCGACGAAGAAGTCAAATTCAAAGTGGACGAAGCCTAGCGGAAGAAGCAGTCGAAGGCACCGCAAAAGCAGTTATGGCTAGCGAAGGAGATCCATTGCAGACGAAGCCTTCGATCCTTCACCTCCTTGTCATCGATTGTAACTCCAAAAAAGAAGGCCATGCTCCGCTGCTTTCTTCACTTCTGAGCCAAAAGCAAGACTAAACCAGGCCAACCTACCAGTGCTACGATGACCAAACTGCTACAGACAAAGACCGCTAAGTTGTTGTAGTTCTGGAGAGACTTGCTGCTAAGCTGGCGCACGAAGTTGGGGGGACAACAGAGGATAAGGGTGAAGTGGTTGCCTCCGAAGGTAACACGACGACGGAGGAAGATGACCATTTTTCTGAAAGCTGTCTTCTCGACTCCACTACTCGATTTATTGTGCTCGGATGAAGGGGGGCTGCAATCAAAGGAGGAACCAAAGAGGCTTGTACTCGATACACGATGAGGTGAGTCTAGCGATAAGGAGGCATATACGACAACATGTTCTTCAAAAAGCTTTAAAGCTTGTCTTCCTCAATGGTTTCAGGTAGGAAAGGAGCGGAAGGACAAGTAGAATGGGGGTCTTTGTAAGCCGCGATCCCGTCATTGCGTTCTCAGCTAGTTGCGACTGTATCGCGTGAGTTTTGTCACGAAGGCAATGGTTTGGGAAGAAATAGATTGACGCAGACACAATAGTTGGAGTTTGAATGAAGGAGAGCTCTATCGAGAGCGACTGAGTGGAAGAGGAAGACGAAGTAGAAATAAGACTACACATGCGAAGTAATAATGAGACGACAAGTAGACGAGCGAGAATCACGACAAAAAAATAGTTCCTTCCTTCCCGTCCCGCAAGAAGGCCAGTGGGAAGGGAGTCTTGACAACCCTCCAACTACTATCGATGGTTAGAGAAAAAATTTGGCTATGATATCACGTCAAAGTTTTGAGAAAAATATGTTGAATGTCTTTTTCCTTAGCTTTCATTGCTATAAATAATAGTCTGTACAATCTATTTTAGGTACATCATAAAGTGCATAATCTATTTTAGGTACCATCATAAAGTGCATAATCTCATAATCTATTTTAGGTAACTTAATTATACATATTCATAATCTAATTATTCAGATAAACGGGAAGTAAATCATAATAAAGATATTTAAATAATTTAAATAACAAAGCTCCTAATTATAGAAAACTCCTAATTTAGCTATCTGATTTTCGTCATTCCTTATTGACAATTAGCTCTAATTAAGTTAAATTAATATCACAAACCTAATCTTAGAAACCCTTGCATATACCACTCCTCTCTTTCCCCAAAACTCTCGCGTACCGCCCCTCTCTATTCCGTCCAAAATCATTGCCTTCTTGACTGAACCCTCGTGGTACGAGGGAAATTGGAGTTAGCTCGGAACATAACACCCGGATCGTAATTTATAGAGAGCCAAAACTCTCATTTTCCTCCTTCCGTTGTTTTGCTACCCAAAACCATTAAGGAAGGTAACTTACACCCTTCTTTCTTCACGTGAAAAGCCAGTGCCGAATTTATTAAATCCATTGACTCAAGAGATTTAATAAATCCTGGATTTAAGAACAAAATCTCTAAAATCATGATTCATCAAATCTGAGTCTTTATTTTGTCCAAATGACCGTCTGGAAAGCTTTAGGATAAATCTAGTTTAAATTCTGCAACAAATGTGTTACCAGACCGGCCCGAATAGTCTCGCATTGCAAAAATAAATTACACAGATTTAAATTTTGGTAGAAATTTGTTCTACAATTTCTTTTAAAAAACTAGTATTCATTATCGTTTCAACATTTTGATACATATTTCTATCTTATAGTTTCAATTGTGGTACAGAAAAAAAAAAATGGTCTGCCAAAGTGATTTTTTTTTTCCGTTGAGCGATGGTGAAATTCAAAATTCTCATGGATTCTGGGTGCAACATCTATGGCCTACACAAAGCACACTGACCGACTAAGCCCTATCTTGGCAAACGAGCTGGGCTCCTCCACCATTAAATTCTCATAAAGCTAATAAATACGGTTACGGAATGACAGAATCAAAAGGACAAATGTAATACTCGTCAGTTATTACCCTTCTCTCCTCAAATTCAAAAAAGTCTATTTCTCTCTCAAATTTTCGAGTTTTTCCTTTTTTTCTAGACTAGTGCTTTCAAATCTCCATTACTCTCTATAAATCTATTCTTGCTTGATTCTCCCACCATAAAACTTTGCGTCTCTTCCCGTAAGAAACCATGACAAAGTCCATAAAAATTCCAGATTGTTATTACCCAAAAGAGCCAGCTTTCGTTACTCCAAGCGGCCAGACTCCCAACCATTCAATCTACCTCTCGAACCTGGACGACCAGAGATTTCTAAGGTTCTCCATCAAGTATTTGTACCTATACAAAAGATCCGTTGGAGTCGATAGCCTTCAGGCTTCTCTATCTAAAGTTCTTGAGGAGTTTTATCCGTTGGCTGGAAGACTGAAAGCTAGCAGCTTTGATGCGGAGAAGCTGGAGTTGCAATGTAATGGTGAAGGGGCTTTGTTCGCGGAGGGTTTTGCGAACATCTCTGTTGATGAATTTCTTGAGGCATCACTGAGGCCCAACATATCATGGAAGAAGTTATTGTATAAGGTTGACGATAAGAGCTTCGTTAATATTCCTCCTCTGGTCATTCAGGTCCAGTTTCCTTCCCTTTCTCTCTATCACATGCATCTACACATTATCTATCTATCCATCTATAAATATATATATAT
>NW_018165809.1:105742-195657 GCF_001263595.1 Phalaenopsis equestris
TATATATATATATATGTTTGAACGATTTATATAAATATCACTTTATCTATATATCAAAAGGTGTATATCAGTTTTTAAATGTATGAATTACAGTTAGATTTGTCCCTTCCAAAAGGTGAGGACTTGAATTAAAAAATTTATTTCGCACGTATATACGAAGGAATTTTCGCAGTAAAATTTATTGTATAATAATTTAATTTGTTTGATAAAAATTTCAAACTTGTAGAATTTCGTGATTGTATAGCATCCGACTTAAAATATTTCACAAAATTTCTTAGTTTATCTAACGGTTTGTTTTTATTAACGTGTGAAATTGTTCGAAGCTCAACATTCACATTGATTTTTATTAAGGACGAAGAAAATGGGAGACTTCCTGCCTTATATTTTTACAGGTGGTCTTCTCCAATGTGATTAAATAATACAAGGTTCTTGACTAAACCAATAAAAATCGAAACACACGCGCACACGCAGGAAAAAGATTTGTCCCCTCATTCATAAATGGTCTCTATTTGTAATCATTAGGGACCCTTGATAAAATTATATTTTTACCGTTATTTTAATGGGCCTTTATATGTCATTATTTTCCTTTATTTTATTAGAGGCGGTACAGGACAGTTTTTATCCTCTGACGTTTTTATGTAATTATTATTCATATCGGTGTCTTTCCTAATCTATAAGTGATACCGACGTCTTTTTTCATACTCATAATTGACATTAAATTTTTTCTTCATTAATTAATGATATCAACAACTTTTTACCGACATGATTCTTCGGATTCATATGCCTTTGAAGAAGTTGACTTAATTGATTCGAGTTGGCTTATTACTTGAGTATCGGTCGGCATTATTCTGGAAAACAGATCTCATTCAAGTGGTAATCGACTGACTCTAAGTCAATCGGCTAAATTGTTTTGTCCGGGCTGTTCTTCGATAACTGGGCAAAAATTCAGCTGATCAGTCTTCCTTCGGTCGGCTAATGATCTTCAGCAGATCAATTTATTAAGCACTTGAAGTATTCTGTCAGGTCATTGAATTTCACATATTCCATTCTAGGCTGTTTGTTCTCCTCAAGATTTGTGCTGAGAATTTTTCTCTATACATGTTAGTTTCCCAATTCTTTTGTTCCTTTAAGGTTTTGTTGTGATAAGGACAAATGAATCTTTGTGACAAAAAAATTCATTTATACTCTTAAACATTTAATAATTTAATAATTACTTGCATTTCTATGCTCGTGTTTCCTTTAAATGGGACTAGTGGGGCTATTTTCTTTACTCCCTTTTTCGTGAACTACAAATGACACCATGTATGATGCCGAAGCTCAATGTTACTTTCATAAGAATGTCTCCACCAGATCCTACGAGCGAGAGGTTATAGAAGAAATTAGTTGTGAAAAGGAAGAGAGAGGACCTTGATCTTGATCCACACGACTAAGTGCCATCGTTGGGGGTTGCTGTCGATCATCAACAAAAGAAGATCCCAAGGGATGATATATAGCTTGTCTCGATGGTTGATGAATAGGCCCAACCGATCAACAATGCAAATCCTGGGGGTTTAGGTGCTTTGAAATGGTTGGTGACCGCAATAGTGAGGTGCTGGAATCACGACCAAAGTCATAAGCGGAAGGTGTTATTTCTGTTAGAATGGGAGTGGAACGTGCCCCTATAACCTCTGCTCCATCAGACATCGAAGCTGCTCTTTCTTCGGTTAAGGATTATATAGCGAAAATCCTGAGCCGACCGATGATAGTCACAAGTCAATTAATGTTGATGGTTGACAGGAGACAAATTTTTTGGGTGCTTTACGAGAGACAAATGGAGGACAATCAGTGTCTTCAGTGTCTCCCGGACGAAAGATGGATAAGGTGGTCGACTGCTTTGCATAGATGGTCGGTGACTCTGACAGCGGAACTATGTGCGAGGTTGTAGCCCGTGTTGAGCAAATGAAGAAGAAATTGCACAGCTGAATGTTGAGTCAGTAGCTCTTCAAGTCGAGTTATTGGTCCCTTGAGAGTCAGCCGCCCTGAATCAAATCTAAAATGAGATCGACCGGGTCAATAAATTTAAGTTAGGGGGATAACTCAGGGAAGAACGTATATTTAAGAGGTTGCTTCAGCGAGGATATGTCTTAGCTGAAGCTGTAGAAGACTTTTTTATAAAGTATATTATTTCTGACTAATTCATTGTAACTTTACTTTTTTGGAAATAAAATTTTTATCTTGTGTCAAATTAGATTTTATGGTCTTTAGGGTGCCTCTTGATGCACTTTTCATTGTACTATGGTATGGGGGAGCTTCGAATTAAGCCCATAAACCCTATGAATAAGTTTAATAATGGAATTCATGTCACTCTGCTACCTTCTCTTAGGGTTTTCTCAGATCCATTCTCTTAGTTCCCTATATTGCCTCTGAAAGTTTCTCCCAAACTCTTTGGAATGATTCTGGCGAGTGAATCATATTCTTTAAACACCAAGAACGTAATTAGGCTTGAAGTCGATTATGTTTTTGATTTCACTGTGAGATTTCATGTAGTCAAGAGTTAGGACAGGGCGACATATTACTTTAAAAAGGACTTGAGTTTTATCGGGACCAGTTCCACTAAGGGGCTTCACTTACACCTTTGCAAGGAGTTGCTGGCTATTTTCAACCGATACAATGTCATCCCCGCTCATGTCCTACCAAATTCAATAGTAACTATTATGACATATGTCATGTTTTTCACAAAGTGGAAATCCCTTGATTGATCATATTTTTAGCTACATGTTTGCATTAGGTGTCAGTTAGAATGGTACCACCCAGTTTTTGCCCAGCAACCGATTCCAACTATTGGGCTCGAGAACAAAATAAGGGATTGGAAAATGAAGTTTTTGATCGGGTCTTGCTTTGGCAATTTGGGATTCAGAGTGGTCTTCTTAACTGTGACGGAGGGAAAGGATATGATCTTGCCAAGGCATTTGATTGTTAATGCTGCCAAGAATGAAGGCATGTAGCTTTCAGTCTCTCAGAATATTGACTCAAGGATCATCGATTGGGTTCTCCTAGTTGAAAATTTTGGTCATATGACTAAGGATCTATGGGGATGTCCAACGACAACGATGTTGAGAGGGAAAAACTTATCGAGGCACATGCAACTAGAAGGAAACCTCAACCCAAGTTTACCATGTATAAGGCTAGGTTGATCAGTGACCAATATGTCAGAGGAATCATGGAAGCTGGTGTAGACATCACAAGTGCAATTCTTATTGTTTTTGCTCCTAAGACCTTCATCGTAATTCAATGCATTTTGACCCGAGAGGTTGCTATCATTGCTAGGACAGTTGATTTCTTGGATGCAGAGGTTTCAACTGGTAGTCCTTCTAGGTTGTTGAGTGTGCTTAGAGAAGCACTTTCAGACCTGAGGAAAGAACCAAACATTGTGGCATAGTCAGTCAGTCCCACCTTTCTAGACTTTCAATTCGGAGCCATGGCTAGATGCCCTTCTTCGAAAATTTTGTCCAGGTTCGAATAGAACTTGGGTTCTGCTTTGCAAGGAGATTTTGATAAACAAGAGTTAGAGCCGACTTCTCAGGGATGGAGTCTGCTCCGAGGTCAACATCATTGTCACCTCCTTCGGAGCCAGCACTCCGATTCAAGCCGCCATCCCAAACACCATTTGGGAAGGAAAGGACCCATGGAGAGTCTTAGCATACCACCCCCCTCCCCCCTCTCAGAAGGAGTAAGTCTCTCTCAATGCTTAGATTCTCACCGGTAAAGGGAGCAGGAATGGAGGAATGTTAGGATGAGTCCAGACCACATATAAAAAAGGATTTGTTCTTGGAGTCTTTTGAGGTGGAGCATATTCCTGCACTGCTCTTTAAAGTGATGTGTTATGTTGAGTTTGCAAAGACCTCGAAGCAACTTGATTGTCGTCAACTCAAGCAACATTCCACTCGCTATCATTTAATGGCGATAAAGGTTGCTCAAATTTATTTTGTTGCTCTTGCTCGATCTGAGCATGCTTGTATTAAGACTGAGGGGAAAGTTGAGACGTTGAGCGGTCAACTTAAGGAGGCAAGGGTAAGGCTACAGGAGGTCGGTGATCAATTGAATGTTTCACTCGCCATGAGAAATAAGAATGCCCTGGAATATGAAAAATATTTGGTGAGCTTGGACAGGGATAACCAGAAATTAAAGGAGAGCTTGGAGAATTTCATATTAAAGGATGAGCAGAAAAGTAGCCTCGCTCAATAGCTTTGGATTGGCATTTTCTCGAAGGTAGATGCATTCGTCAAGCTTGGGTTTGTTGAATCTAAATGGTCTAATCTATGAGACCTTTTTTTCTGTTCGTTGAAGAAGGAGATGGAGATTCAGTGGGGATGGATTATCACATGTTGACTTTCTTCTATTTTCTTATATAAATTAAAGTTAGAAAATTGAATATTTTGTAAATGCGATTTCATGAAAGAACATATACATGTTTTGTATGGCTTGTACCTTTGTGATGTTTTATTCTACCATTATTTGCTTGTGATGTTATCAACTCACCGTAGTTTCTCTATTCTTGTTTTGTACCATACAATCCAGATCTTGTGTTTCAACTTTACACCTAATAGGCTTTTTGCCTCCCTTAAGAAGAGTTTTTGATACAATTTGCCCAATACCCTTTGCGAAGCTTCTTGTTGGTATGACGTTCCTGGCCTTACGTGAGTAAATTGTGTGGATGTTGAAAGTCTGTTTTCTTTCCCGACGCTAATCAAATTTATTGTGTCATTGTCCATCATCTAGGAAAGTTTTTATTGATCGATGGTTTAACTCTTCATCTATTTTGCTTTATATTAAATGGCTTGTGTCTCACTCACATAATCCTAGTCTCTTGATTGGATGCTGTTGTTGGTTTGATAACTTGTCATGGCTTTTGCTGAGATGTCCATCGTGACTCTTTTCTTGAGCGATTCACTCACCACTATTGTGGAGCTTGTCACTAATGGGTGGGGAATCATCTCTAGACAATTATCCAAACAAGTTGAGACAGATTAATGACTTACTTCATTATCGACCTATATGAATCATGATCTTGGTTGTCTCAAGTTCCTCAAGTTTGGGACTTGAGATGGTTGAACATGTTAGAGTTCCCCAAGTGTTGTTCTGGTTTGGAGGTGTATACAATACTAGTCAAACATTAGATTTTATAACAAAATATAGACTTTGTAAATATTTTGAAATGATACTCCTTCAATATTTCATTGCACATATTATAAGGAATTTTTCTAAGGAGAAACTTTTTTATGTCTTCTCAGCTCCATGTCAGTGGGACCCCTCTTGTAGTATACATTTTGAGATTGTAGGCTTTCGGTGATACTCGTCGACTGATGATCCAAGACTGGTCTAGCTTGCGGATAACCTACCCACGAGTTGTTAGCTTTGCTTTCTTCAAAACTAGATCTTTTTGAGAGAAAGCCTTCTCCCTAACATATTTATTGAAGTATCAAGTTGTACACGGGCTGTACTAGTTTGTTTTTCTTCCTCCAAGTCGAGGGCAAAAGAAACTTTCTTATCATTGGCTCCTTGCCACTCAACAAAATCTTCATCAAACAAAGAGGTCGTGAAAACCCTTTGGCTGTGATGGTTGTATTCCAGAAGAACTGCCTCCGTATCATGCGCTAACATGAAATGGATTTGACCGGTTGCATTAAAGCGAGTCTTTTAGCAAGCCAAGAAACGGATGGTAGTAATTCTGCCAACTTACCCTTTACATCTTTTGACCTTCTTTCTCAACAAGTTTAAGAAAAACTTGTTAACTGCTTTTGCTTGCCCATTTGTTCAAGTATGTTGTACTGAGACAAACTTAAGTCTTATCTTTTGACTGGCGCAGAAATATCTTACGCTTCAATTAGTGTATTGTGTTTCACTGTTAGTGATGATAGTCAATGTTGAGATCCGCCTAAATGAATTTTCGGATTAGTTTTGTAGTGACTCAGACAAGTGTTTTAGCTTTAATCACTTTAAGAAGTAGTCTACTGCAATTAAGAGAAATTTTGTTATCGCTTTAATGGAGGGAATGGTCCAAGAAGATTTAGCTCCTATATGCTGAACGATCAGGAGTTGGTGATTAGTTGAAGCTTGAAGGCTAGCTTGTGACATAGAGGGGCATATGTTTGGCATTGCTCTCACTTTCTAGAGAACTCCTTTACATCTTTTGAGAGGGTAGGCCATAAATAACCTTTACTTTGTAATCAGTAGGCTAGAATTTTGCCTCTAGAGTGAATTTCACACTATCCCAAATGTGTATCCTTAAGGACTTCTTTTGTTTCATCTCTCTTAGGTACTGCAGGTAGGAAGAGGTGACCAACCTTTGAGAGAGTTTGCCTTCAATTATCAGGTATAGTCCATCTTTGATCTTGAAGCTCCTCAGATTGGTGATATCATCTAACAAATTTCCCATCATGAGGTATAGAATGTATGGATCCATCCAGCTTTTACTTTGATCAATTTCCACCTCTATGGACTTAGATTTGCTTATTATCAATCGGGTTAGCCATTTTGAGGCTCCATCTCCCTAATGGATGCCATTGGATAGGATGTTGACAACATGATTCTTTTCTCACCTCACATGTTCAATTTTGAAATATGTGAACCTTCTGATCTTCTTTCTTGCCTTGCTAAGGTACTTACCCTTCATTTCATCTCTGACCTTGATATTCCATTCACTTGACTTATCATCAAGAGTGATTTTGATTTTACCAGAAGATTTTTAGTACCTATCTCATAAGCCAGGAGAAATAAAGTGATTAAAGTTTTGTACTCCACCTAATTATTGGTTATCTCAAACTTTGTTGTGACTGAATGGATTTCCGGTCAGACTACTCAGCACAAGTCCTATCCCTGTGTTTGCCGATTTGGATGCTATGTTGATGTGTAAAACCCATATCTTGTCACCTGTGGTGACTTCGTCTGGTTCACATATTTCAGAAAATTTTGCCAAAAAGTTTGCAACTACATGTGATTTTATTGTTGTCTGTGGTGCGTGGGAGATGTCAAGCTCTTTGAGTTCAACTACACATTTGAGGAGTCGACAAAAATATTCCAACCATGTGAGGACTGCTTTGAGCAGGTGATTAGCGATTACTCAGATCTGGAAGTATGGTCAAAGCCTCCAAGTAAAAATAATTAGACAAAAAGCTAATTTTTTCATAATTGGATACATGACTTGGACACTTATGAATATTCGACTGATATAGTAAGTTGAAAATTATTTTCTCAGCTCCTTCAGGACAAGCACATAGCTTACGACTTCAGGTCTGATGCCTAGGTGCAAGGAGATTTCCCTGTTTGGTTTCAGGCTATGGAGAAGTAGTGGAGATCCCAGGGGCTCCTTCAAGCTCTTGAACATTTATTTACATTCTTCAAACTAAAAAAAACTTTAGTTTTCCATAGTGTGCAACAGGATGATGCACACTTATCATCTGATTCTAAGATGAATTGGCTAAGGCATGATACCCGATTGGTTAGTTTTTGTACTTTGTTGTTGCAATGAGAAGAAATGTCTATAAAAACATGGACCTTTTATGGATTAAATTTTATACCTTCGAAAATTAAGAGATAACCATGAAATTTCTCGGTTGATGCTCTGAAAATACATTTTTGTAGGTTAAGTTTCTTATTATGCTTTTTATGAGTTTAAAAGGTTTCTTATAAGCCACTAACGTGTTGTTTAGCCGACATACTTTCAACTAACACATCATTAACATACACTTCAAAGCTTCTTTCCTTTTGATTATAAAATATTACATTCATAAGGTGTTGGCACGTTGTCTCAGCATTTTTAAGCCCGAAATATATTATATTACAACAGTAAACTTCTTTAGTCATTATGGAGTTTATTTTCTCCGCATCTTTTGGGTGCATCTCTATTTGGTATTAGCCAGAGTAGTGGTTCAAGGAGCTCATCACTGTGTATCTGATTGCTGCATCCCTTAGCGAAAGTGGGTATCTATCTTTTGGGGAAGCAGTGTTAAGGTTCATGTAATCAATGCATATTCTCCACTTGTTGTTAGCTTTCTTGACTATCACAATATTGGAGATCCAGGTTGAATACTAGACCTTCTGAATGTAAAAGACCTCTTTTAGCTTTAACACCTCCTCCCTGGTTGTTTTGGACAGAGACATAGCCGATGATCTGAGTTTTTGCTTCATGGGTTAGACAATCAGGTTGATTTTTTAGTTGGTGGTAGGCAACATTGACATAAATTCCTAACATTTTCATCGTTGTCTAGGCAAAAATGTCAAGTTACTTACATGCAGTTTGAATTAACAAGCTCTTATTACCTGCATCAAAGTTTCACTTATCAGAAAAAAATTATTAGGTTCTTCAGCCGAGACAAGAATTTTGAGGGTGGTCTTGCTGGTCTTTAGACCTCATTCCCATAGAATTTGTATGTCAAGTGGATCCTGCTCTACGCTACTGACTGCTCGGAGGTAACAACTTCAAGATTGCTCCAGATTCCCACGGACTGTGTTGCTTTACCCTTCACCAGGAAACTTTATTGCTACATGATAGGTGGTGATTGTTTTGTAATTTTTCAGCAAATGAAGACTAAAGATGGCATTATAGATTGGTGGGAACTTTACCATTGCAATTTTCTCTATGCTAGTAAATCGCTTGTTTTATTTGCCTCAAGAGACTCCTAGAGCAATAATGCCCATGGCTTCTTTTCTTACACCAGAGATGACAATGAGTGACGATTATTATTGAGCCCTGTCTTATCAAGTATTATTTTGAATAAAATGCTCATCGAACTCCCGGTATCAACCGAGAAACTACTCACATGATAGTTGTTTTTCAGGGAAATAATGATGATAGCGTCATTGTATAGATTTTGCTTTTGTGGAAAATCCATGTTAGTAAAGACAATCAAAGGTGGCTACGCTTCTAGATGGAAACGACATGACTCACTTCTCATGATTTAAGCCACTTTTGGTTAGCTCGAGAAGATGATTCTCCATTGCTTCTAAAGATTATCGAAATTATACCTGTGATGGGTATGGTATCTGTACAGGCAAGTTTGTTGGGATACTGCTCCGCTTGAGCTTTTCTTTGTCACTGAGTGTTCCCTCCGACAACAACAAACTCTTAAAGCTTCTCTGCACAGATCAAATCCTTGACTAGGTTCTGGAGTTGACGACATTCCTCTGTGTTATGTTCATGGCCTTGATGGTAATCTTAATACTTGTTGGGGTTCAAGAGAGAACCCATAATTTTCATTGGTAGAGCCTTCCCAAAGTACTACTTTTTCTGGATTGCTTCCACCAAATTTTCCATTGAGACCCTCAGGGGGGCCTTCTAGCTTTCATAGTGCGAATTCCCATTGTGCTAAGACGGTCGTTAGTAAGAATATCGAGTCTGAACTTGGTTCCCTTGGCATCCATTGTTATCATGAGTATGTCAATCATTCTCATAGTGGGAATGAATGAAAGGTTTTTTCTCATTCATCATTTTTTTCCTTCGTCTTGTGTGGCTGTCTTCTTTGATCGACGATATGAAGACTCTGCTTTGTGATGGGAGGAGTTGATGACTCCCTGATATGGCGATTTACTATCTCCAACAGCTCTGCTAACGGTGTTGATTTGTACTAGCCTAAGTCATACTTGAACCGGCCGTTTGTACGATAAAAAAACTGCAAGTTTTGCACCTCTATCATTTTCTTTTGGAAACGAATGATATAATAATGAAGGTGTTCTCTCTCTCCTTGCTTTATCTGAAAAAAATCTTGCAACGTTTTGAAAAGATTCAGGGCACTGGCATGGTGTGCCAAGTACAACTTCTTATATTTGACAAAAGAGTGAATAACTCCCGTCGGAAAGCTATTGAAAAACCTAAAAGAAGACTCCCTTAGTGTGGAAAGTAATAACCGATGCTTTCAAGCATTGTTAATTTTCAATAAAATTTTTGTTGATTCAAAGGCAACAATGTGGTCGACATGGTCAGACTAACCCTTGTAAGAGTCAAGGTGGGGGGCTTTAATCTTATCTGGAGGTTCACCTCCATGATCTGACAAGAGAAAGAATTCTATGATGGATGTTATCTTGGCATATCAGCATGTACAGGCCAATGTCCTTCCATCGTTCTGGACCTAATACTTTCAAGGTACTAAAAATCCTTGTCTCTATGGTGCTTAGGAGTCTCTTTGGCCACTAGGTGCCTGGGGTTCTCAATGGAAAGGCTTCATGTTAAGATGTGGTTTATCGTGAGGGACTCCTGATAGGGATGGTCATTGTTTTTATTTTTGGATAATAGCCTCTCGGATAGCTATCATAAGCTGTTCCTTAAGCTCATAGTTTGCTATTGTACAAGTTTATGGCCGCACTCCATGTTTGTATTGACTCTTAGTTGAGTTTTTTCTTCTTAGATTTGTGCTCTACTTTCATCTAAGAAATGTCCAAGTTGACCGCACCACTTTTTAGGATATTGAATCCTAATTTGTCCTCTAGAACATGACTCGAGGGATGGAGCATAAGGAAAAAAAGGAAAGAAAAGAGATACAGAGAGAATAGTAGAGTGCAAGATGAACAGTTTCAGAAAAAAGATTCATACCTTCATTCATAAAATGGTCCTATTTATAATCATACAATTCTATTAATAAAGTTGCTTTTTTACCCCTTTTTGTAACGTGCAGTTACAAGTCATTTTTTGCCTTTATTTTATTAGAAGCTTTTCAGATTCGTTTTTACCCTCTTTGACATCTTTTCATAATTATGATTCATATTGGCATCCTTTTCGATCTATAAATGATATTGACTCTAACATCCTTTTATATTTATATCTGACATTAAAATCTTTTCTCATTATTACATGATATTGTAAACGTTCTGTAAGCCTAATTCTTTCGATGTGAATGTCTTTGGACCAGTTGACTTAATTGATTCAGGTTGGCTTTTTACTTATGAGTACCAATAGGCTTTTGCTCTGGGAATCTAAGAGTGTTTAGTGTTTCAAGTGATGGTTGGCCGACTCTAATTTGATTAACATCCAAGTCATTGATTCAAGCGACTCTTCAATAGCTGGGCAAAAATTCAACCAATCGGACTTCCTTTCGTCAGCTGATGTTCTCCAGTCGACCGGCTTATTGAGCACTTGGAAGTATTCTATTAGATCATTGAATTTCATCTCTTCTCTTCTAGGAAAACAACTTTTTTGTATACTATATACATACATATAAATATATATATACATACATATAAATATATATATACATACATATAAAACCCAAGGAATAGAATGTTAGTAGGAGAGAGAGAAAGAGAAAAAAGCTAGAAACAATGCCTTAAGGGTAAAATGTTGGTAATCTTTCCAAGCATCTTGAAAGAAGACCCCCATTACTTATTATTATTCTCAAATTTATAACTAATAGAAGATACATTATGAAACATTGATAATATTCTTGAAGTTCTCCATTCACAGTCGGCCTTAATGAACGCCATGATTACCAATAATATTGCCAAATGTTTTCTTGTTGAATAATCATTTCGTTCGCTTCTAGGATGGTGAGCCATACATTTCACTATATTTTATTTTTTGAGCCAACTTTCTTTGTTTGTAGGCTAGATAATTTGCTTCTTGTTGACTTTTGGCTCCTAGCATTCACCAGAATTGATTCTTCGACGCATGCCCCATTTAGGGTCATCAAATTTGGTTCATCATACTTTGATTTTACATATTCAAATTCTTTGATTCTCTCGTTTTCTAGTAGGCTGCAAACATGATAAGAGAGAGATATTTAAACTCATGATTAAATTTTTATTTGATTAACTCTTATTAATTTAAAACTATATTGATTTATGCGCTCGCAATTGCTAATAAATATGTGGTAGCGACTTATCAATTTTGCGCGCTTCTTCTCCTTTATTTTTTGCTCTAGTCACTTTCTTGAGAGATATCTCAAGATGGAAAAAGTTACCCGAATTCCATGCTCCCATCATGAACAAGGTTCTTCTTCATAGATTTTTAGTCAAGGAGAAAAGAAAGAGGAGCCCTATGTGATTATTGTCAATCAGAGACTTGGTACTCCGTATGCCTTTGTCTAGGTCAAAAGAGGCATAGAATCCATGAAGTTGAGGGTTCCTCAATCCCCATGACATTTTGGATGACTTTTCTGATCCTCTAGAAAGATTTTAGATTTCTAGTGGAATTTGTCTATCATCTCAGAATTTTAAGGTTAACCCTTCGTTTCCATTACACAATGGTTAAATGTCATAGTTTCACAAAACATTTTAACATCCCATTTAAACAGACTAGGAGTAAATTAAGATCGAAGTTTAATCAACAACAAGGTTATGAAAGCTCGAAAAAAATGCTTAACCGAAAAACATTACAGAAAATACACTATAAAACTAATATTCTCTACTGCAAAGAGACAGAAAGAAATGTTTAGCCCTTCATTACGGAGAAAAATATAGTGAAAATAACCATGTGGTAATCCATTACATGCAACAAAGATACGAAAAACTTATGAGAAATTGTTTCCTTTGCAAAGTCAGCACCTTTCCCTCTCATACAAACTTGCACAAAAACTCTCCCTTAAAGGCTTCCACCAAAAGAAGAAGACAACCATTAAGAGTGCACTTAAAATCTTTCTCAAACTCTCTTCTTTTAGAATTCAAGCCTTCTCTGATGCAGAATGCCCTTTAAGAAGCCTTAAGATTTGTTTTTATAGCAAAAGTCACTTTTTGGGCCATCAAATTTTTTTCCTAAAGTGTTTCTTGCCAGTTGACATGGTCACACAGCTATACTGCCTAGTTTAGCTTGGTCATGAATGATTGTAGTGTGGTCACGCGCCATACTAAACCATATGGCATGGTCACGCCATTTCTCGCATGGTCACATCAGCCATGTTCGAGAAGTGGCATGGCCACGCCACCGTTAGGCGTGGTCATGCTGTTTCAAGCACTTCTCTGCTGGATTTTTAAGTTACAATTTGTTCATATTCTACTCCGACATTCTACACAACATGTACAAAACACCTTTTTCAAGCATAAATCTGTGATAAATAAATACATTAACATGTGAAATGCAGAAAAAATTGCAGATAAAATCACGTAAAATTGACCCATGTTGATACTCCCAAACTTTCCCTATTACTCGCCCTCTAGTAATCACTTGGCTAAGTTTGGATCTTTTGATAGAATTAGTACTCTTGCAGAGATCTATCCTTTCAAACTATTTTATTAAATCTAAGTAGAAAGTGTGAAATCCCATTTATCCTTGCTTATCTTTAATGGTTAACGACTCGACCTGTTCTTAGTTCCCTTCTTTCTTTTCATAAGAAAAATCTCATATATCATTAACTTGGTTTGATTTAGAATCTCTTTCACAAACTTAAATACCTTTAGTGAAATTTTAATAGATTTTAGAAAACTCAAAGTTCACTTAACTCTTAACTTTGAAAATAACTGATACTGTGGTTTTAATTACATGATCAAGACTCATTTCTTTACTTAAGTCTCGGTGGGACCCCTTAAATTTTCTTTTCTCTTAAACTTTTATTTGCCAACCTCAAGCTTCTGCTCATTGAATTTTCTCTTTTTTATCTTTTTATTTTCATCTTTTTCTTTTATTTATCCCCCATTTTTTTCTCTTGAGAGTTACTACATCTGGTTGGCAACTTTTTCTTTTTGAGCTTTATTTTAACATGTGAAGAGAGGTTTTGTTTTTTACGAAATAAAACTGAACACTTAATTATTTTAATAATCCAATTCTAAGTAATCATTTCTAGTTAAAACATTAAGAACACATTAATTTGGTTAAAAAGAATTGAAAAGGATTAAAGATATTTCGGGTGGCTAATCGGCATCTAAATTGCCTCTTTTTAGGCATGTTGGCTCATTCTTAGGCGAATGTTACTCTATTGCAAATTTAAGTTGTCAGAGTGTTTGAAATGATATATGAGTTACATGTCAGCCTAGTTTCACGAGTCGACTCAACCAATGATTTTTGCAGTGAAGTATATATTTTTTTCAAAAATAATTCTATACATAATTCTGAAAAGGATATAATAAATATCTAAAGAAATAACAAGATGTCTGAAAGAAAAATAAAACATCTAAACAGTAATGCACAATAGTAAGCACATCACCAACGTTCCTAAGAGTAAGAAAATTATTAAGTCGTCCCTGCTCCATGTGTAAGGCACTTGTTTTTTAGTTTAAGTTTGGAGTGTGTATGCTTCTAGCTTGGATCATTTATTAAGGATGAATGCTATGGTCCACGTATGGTAAAAAAATTCGTATGATTTGTCTCCACAATATTGGGTCAACC
This sequence comes from Phalaenopsis equestris, assembly GCF_001263595.1. Taxonomy (NCBI): domain Eukaryota; kingdom Viridiplantae; phylum Streptophyta; class Magnoliopsida; order Asparagales; family Orchidaceae; genus Phalaenopsis; species Phalaenopsis equestris. Next base: position 120,027 of record NW_018165809.1, read on the forward strand.
TTCATTAAACAAATCCTTTTTATGGAAGGTGTTTTCTCGGATATGCTTATTGTAGTACCATGAGGTCCTCCACTTGATTTCTTTCTATTAGATTCACTATCAAAAGTTTACATGATGACCAATCTGTGTATGTGAAGGTTGTACTCGATGGTTAACACTGTTTTGATTTCTTGTGAAAACATGAATGGGGTTTAGACAGTCGATGTTGATGGTGTCATTCAAATCACCCAGTGGATGGTTGGGAGGAAGTCAGCCCAACTGTATTTATCTCCCTCAACCTTCGTTTTAAGCAAATTGAGTATAATTTTGTTGGTAGCTTCAACTCTTTCATTTGTTCACAAGTAGTGGATGGTGGTGAACATAAGTTTGATCCCTTATTGTGACAATAATGTTACTTCTTGTTCAAAAAATATTGTCCTATAATCTGTGATGAGAGTGAGTTGTAGGCTTTACCTATAGATGATGTTCGTCAAAATGAAATTATGAATGAAATTGATGGTTATCCAAGCATGCAATTGAGCATCAATTCACTTGTACAAGTAATCAATTGCAACTAACATGTACCTTCATTGTCCTTTAGATGGGGTAAATGGTACCAGGATGTTGAGTTCCCAAATTCCAAAGGACCAAGTGCTAATTATAGGTTGCAATTGAAGAGATGATTGGTATTGTATAAGATCAAATTTTTAGCATTGCTCATATTTTCTTTGAATTTCTTTGATATCTCTTATGGGGCCCTGTCATAAGTATCCCTATCATTGTATTCAATGGCCTAGTACATTGCCTCTGGAATGGCTTCTTTATTCCCTTGATTTTTTTCCTTGAGAATTCTTTCAAAATTATTTTTCAGAATGCACATGAGGTACATGGAGATAGTTGACCTCTGGAACATCTAATCATCCATCATAAGGTATTGGACGAATTTGAATTTGAAATGCCTGTGGCCAGCAATGTCTGTAAGGATATTCTTGGACTTAAAGAAATAGATGTATGTGTCAACCCAACTATTTGTCCCTTCAATTTCTACCTCTATAATCTTGGCTTCTTCAATAATTGGGCGTGAATGTTACAAGGAGTTCCTTCTCCAAGGTCTCTATTTTTGGATTGAGGGCATGCTATTTGATTTGTTTCAATTGGTGCCTTTCCCTATCCTTAAGTCACCACCTCAAAGGCCACAAATATTTTCAGCTTCTCAACTTTAATTAGATACTCAATAAAATTATGTTGATGTCGGCATTCAAATGTGTAGTATTTCTTGAGGTCTCCCAGATAACATCCCATCTTCATTTATGGTGCCTTCTTGAAATTTTTTGAATTTTGGATGACGTATACCACCTCTGCATCAAGACTCATAGTGGTGTTGTCTAAGGAAGTTCGTAGGTTGATGGTGTTAGCCTCTATTTGTCACACTGATTTGCTCATCACGCAGCATACATTCGATCTTCATAATAAACTTCTTTATTTTTAGTTCAGTCGTCCGTCACCACTCATTGAAGCAGAGCCCTGGTGATAAATATGGATTTTTCCTTGGTCCACAACCTTTTCGTGAGTGCTTCTCTTTGGTGGGTATCAACCGGGTGAACCTTTTTTAGTGGTTAGGGGAGAACTATATTCTTTATGAAATATATGGTTGTTGGCAAGTTCAAATAGCAAAACCAATGTCACGTGTTTTTGTATGCCTAAGGCTCAATAAAACGAGCCTTCACTGAGTTCTTTTGTCAGGCGACGCACGCGGTCATAGGTTCAAGGTGCAGGACATTCAATATTTTCTTCTAAAAGTGAGTTATAATTGAGCACAAGCATTTTTCTTACCCTTGGCATGGTGGCAGGAGAGTTTGTGAATTTCTCTAGGGTTTATGTGCGTTGACGAGCTATGCTACCAACATTTCCTTGAAATATATGTAAACGAGGAAATCACTCCTGGTGGTAAACCATTTAACCAGCAGAGGACCGACTCTCTAAGTGTTGTGAAGAATTTGTCACACTTGAGTGAATCACTAATTCTTAATAAGCTTGCAGTTAACTCAAAAGTAACGATGTGGTTGGTTAGATAAAACCATCACTAATAAGATTCAAAAGCCAAGAATTTGAATCATTCTGGTGGCTCAACTTCAAAGATTTGTCGGGAGAAAGCATTTTTCAATGGTATGAGTCATGGCGCTTAAGCATGTTTATATCTCCAATAATTGAGCGGTGCAGAACTTGCACTTTCCTGATAGACTGTGTCTTGGTCTAGGTCAAGGTCTTTTTATCCATTGATGACGGTCATTGTTTGCGGGTCTTTCGTTGTGCTCTCTCGTGGGCAAGAGTGTCTCTGATTGCCTCCAACATTTGTTCCTTAAGTTTATTGATCTGTTGAGTTACAAACCCAGGGGTATACATTAAGTTGTGGCCAAGGTTTTGAGGTTGAGGTTCATTTTTTTTATGTACAGCATGATCCACACTTACCACACAGTCTTGAAGTCCGATTTATCTATAGATAACACCCCATGCATATATTGTATGGAGGAGAGAGAAAGAGAGAAATAGAAAATTGAAGGGTATAATATTAATAATCTCCCTGAGCTTCCATAAAAGGTTCCTTTTCCATGTTTCTTGTTCTCATATTTATAGTAAATAGAAGTTGCACTGTGAAATGTTGATCATGCCTTTTAAATTCATTTTTATCGGTCGGTTGCAACAGCCGTCAAAGATTACTATTACTATGAGTGAATCGTGTATTGTTAGATTGTCGTTTCTCCTACTACTAGGACAACGAGTTGTTCCTCTACTTATTCGACCGATTATCTTGATTGGGTCTGTTGGATAATTTGCTTCGAGTTGAATGGTGGCTCTTTGCGTTTGCCGTTGTTGATTTTTTAACACGTGTCACGTGTCTCATCCAGAGTCGTCGGATCCAATTCAACGCACTTTGATCAAGTAATGTATAACATTGGGAAAAATAGTTTGACATTTTTATGTAATCACGACAATAATTTTCATAAAAATTGAACATGAATTCTCCGATACTAGTAATTATAGAGGCGAGATACACATTAATTAAGATATTAGCTATAACATATATCACGATGTAATAAATTAAATACTAAGAAACAATTATAATTTTTGAATTATTTTGCTCCTATCATAGTTTTTAATCCTAGGAGGCATATTCCCAGTTATTTTTCAAGTAAATGAAGACCGTTTACGTAAATTACTTGTTTATTTTAAATTGGTTTAAAAACTTTATTTAATTTGAATTTATGTTGATTGGATGTAAGAATTCTCTGGAAGATCATTTTTAACAATAAAAATCTCAAAAGGCGATTTCGAGTTGTACACCGCATTTTGGCAAGCTTCCCAAAGTAGTCCTAAGTTATGCCACTGATCTGACAACATAAACTTTGACTTGACAGGCTACCGAACACCATGTCAAATTCAGAAATCGATTTCAAATTCAGAAGATCGTAGTTTAAAATCTTAGTTCCTTAAAGCGGACTTAAAAAATGTTCCGAATGTTAGTGTGAAGACAAACATCTTATCATGAAGAATTACACAGATAAAATCTGATATTCTTATGTATCTATGTGTAATAATCGGTCATTTTATAGTACATAAAAAAAAAAAAAAGGAAGATTTATGTAACCAGGGACGCATCCATGAATATGGTATTACGAGTATTTTTTTTCTCATAGGAAATAAGATTTTCCCCTTTTCTCACTCCTTTACTTTGATGCAAGTCCCTCCTTAAGATGAATCCACAAATAAATCCAACAAAAATAATTTTTTGCATTACGAGAATTGCATCATATTCATCAATATTCCAGCATCTGTCCAAATTATCCAAACAAATGAATTTAGGGCAGGTGTTCGCTTGCAAGAAACTCCCGATTCCTTTTAAATTTAATAGGTTAACATAAACAAACAATATCCCATAATTTTCATCAGGATCCTTTGGCCTCTCGAGCATAAAGTGGCACAAAAAGTAACTAACCAACCTACAGGGTGGTTGTTTGCTGTTGCTTCTCGAGAATAACTTTTCCTTTATTTCGCACACTGAGACGAGTCATTCATTATGATTGCCTTATCCCAAGTTCCTCCACTTCTCGTCCACACCATTGGCCTACATCGAACGTGATATTCTTTATATGTTATCTGGAATTTAATCTCTACACTTCCTGTCGGCCCGTAGGATCCAAACAGTTGTCTGCAATACTAATCATGAGACATCTTACAGCTGTTATTCTCTTTATAATTATTAAATCTGATTCATCGCAAATTAGTGTTTGATGACATGTAACAAATCATTCTGTTTCCGATTTGTAGGTGACTCATCTTCGTTGTGGTGGCATGATTCTCTGTACTGCAATAAGCCACTGTATCTGCGATGGGATCGGAACAGCGCAATTCTTGCACTCATGGGCACATATCACAACAAAGCCAAACACAGCACTACCAGTCTCCCCTTTCCATGGTCGCCACATGCTAAAGCCGAGAAATCCTCCACAAATATCCTCCTCGCATCCAGAATTCACTCACCCTGCATCACAAGGAACTGTATCGGCTCTCCTCACACAATTCCTGCAATGTCAACAACTTGTTCCTGTCTCTGCAACTTTTACCGCGTCCCAAATCCTTCAGATCAAGAAGCTATGCATCCCTTCCCTCAAATGTACTTCCTTTGAGGCCCTTGCGGCACACGTGTGGAGATCATGGGCCATGGCGCTGGATTTGCCGCCTTCCCATAAAGTGAAGCTTTTGTTCTCTGTAAATGCTCGGAGCAAACTGGAACCTCGGCTTCCGATGGGATTCTATGGAAATGGTTTTGTGCTTGCCTGTGCGGAGACCGTGGTGGAGCAACTTGTGAGATCGAATCGGCATTATAGTGTGAAGCTGGTTAAGGAGGCTAAGGAGAATGTGAATGATGAGATGGTGAGGTCGGTGATTGATATATTGGAGGAGAGGAAGATGAAGCCAGATCTGTCGGCGAGCCTTGTGATTTCTCAGTGGTCTAAGCTTGGGCTGGAGGATTTGGATTTTGGGGTTGGGAGGCCTCTTCATATGGGTCCTCTTTCAAGTGAAATATACTGCATCTTTCTGCCTGTGGTTGAAGATTTTCATGCATTCACAGTTTTGATGTCAGTCCCGGAGAAAGCGGCTGAAAATTTTGAGAAATTCCTCAAGGCGTATTAGTATTGCGGAGCCTGATAAGAATTATTATAATTTCTGAAAGGCAAATAAAACATTGCATGAATCCTGAAAATATAATAAGAATTGACTTACTAGAATGAGCACGAAAGATTTGATTGGGACTTGTTTGTTTGTTTTTTTCATTAACAAGCTCCTACGTTGAACTTTAAATTCATAATTGATTTATTATTTACTTCTTAAGATTGTGAGGTATAATTTGTCTTGGATTCTTCTAATAATGATGTTTCAAAAGCATTAAAAAAATTCTCCAAATTGCGCTAAACCATGCTTCAACTAGCTATCTAAAAAATCTAACTGTAGCTATTCAAACTTGTTGTTAACGTATAAACATTTAAAATATAGAACTATTTATTACTTTTGTATAGCTCAAGGCAAAATCACCCAAATGTAAGGAAGGAAATCAGGTCGGGCAGCCAATCAGTAAATTTGCTAGATATGCCGTGAGTGGGCTTGCCAATCGACTCTTACTTGAACTTATCATCCGGGTGCTAGAACGACTTGCTAGTTGATTGTGCAATGAACATTTACTTGTGCTGGTACGAGACTTGTGGCTTTCTCTGTTTCACCTAATTGGCCCAATTCAGAGAATTTCATAGCAGTAATCAATAGACGACACAGAAAATCTTTCATAACATTAGCTAACTACCAATCCAAGTCTAAGTCTATCCTTAGGTAATGCTCATATCCTATTATTCTATATTATTTCAATGTTGTTTTAAATTGTATAGCATATTCTATAGCGCTCGCCCCCCACACCCGCTCCCCACACTTCTCAGTCTACAACTTTTTTTCCTTTTCTCTAAGAGCCCATTTGTGGTTTCGTTTTTGCGGCTATTACTTTGTCGAAAAGAAGTGGTGGTGTTTGGGACTCTTTTACTTCGAGTGTTTCGTTGGTTGGGGGTTGCAAAAGATCGAATGCCGAAACTGAAGGGGGAGAGGGTGTTCTGCAACTGGAGCTTCGTTGGTGGTACCTTTGACGTTGTTTCCTCTTCGCATTTCCGATAATTCCACTCCTTATCGTCGCATATACCATCGCCTCTGGCATCCTTTGTCACTCGTATCGTTAGGGCTAAAACCCAGTTATGCTCCTCTCCCTTCGTTAGACGGCGACGACTTGCTTCGACATTTCGGTGAAGTTTTCTCCCTCTATGATTTTGTTTTTTTTTTTTTTTGTGGTTCATTTGCTGCCTACTTTTGTGTTTCTTATTTCTTCTGTCAAATATTTTATGTTCTTGATCTGCATATGTATTCATTGATGTTTGATGGTCGATTAGTTTGCTTTTTCTCATGAATATGTATAGATGAACATTTTGCGGGGGAGATTTCTGAGCACTTATTTGTCTTTTTTTCTCATATTGCATATGTTTTGAAGTAAAGTTATAGTTTGCAAGATAAATTAGTTAGCAACATCTATAGCAATCTGATCAAGCCATAAAAGCTATGGAATAGATATATATGAGCTTTATTCATTTGTTTTTTAAATATTTATTAATTTAAATATTCTGACTGTCGAGTAACACTTTTAGGGTGGAGAATTTTGAGCACTGCTCCCTTCTTTTAGTTTTCTTCTACTAAGACTTTTATAATTAGAATTACATATGTTTTACTGTATAATTGAAGTTTGCATGATAGGTAAGTTGGTAGCATCCTTACATGTTCTGAACAATAAATTGATGCAATGTGGTGAAACATATATGGGCAATGCTTATCTACTTATTTCCTTTTTTATTTTGTTGGTTTAATTTCTCTAGATAGGAATATGAGTACTACTTTTCAGTTTGTTTAACATATTTTGCTTGTCGAATTGTTTGCACTTCCCTCCTCCTCAATGTCAAGTAACATTTATGTGGGGGAGGGGTCTGAACCTTTTATAAATAGAATTGGATATTCTTGGTTGCACATTTGAAGTTTGGATAATACATAAGTTAGTAGCATCCTTGCATGTTATGGTCAATTAGTAAAAGCAATGGGATAAAAGATATATGACAATTGCTCATCAATTTATTTCTTTTTTTGTCGGTTTATTTTCTTTTGATTCACATATGAGCATTGGTTTTCAGTTTGCCTAAGAAATTTTGCGGGCCAAATATTTTTGGGGAAGAATGTTAAGCGTTGCTTCTTTCTTTTAATTTATGTGAGACTTTTATAAATATAATTGCATATGATTTGATGCACATTTGAAGTATGCATGATAGATAAGTTAGTAGAATCCTTACATATATCGATCATTATTAGAAGCAATGTAATGAAATATATATGAACAATGCTCATATGCTAGTTTTAGTTTTTTTTTTGTTGGTTTTCTTTTTGTTTGGATAGATATATGAGCACTATTTTTCAGTTTTTCTGATAATTTTGCTAGCCTAATTGCTTGCTCTTGTATCCTCCTCATCGTACAGTAACATTTAAGGTAAGAGGGAGAATGCTAAGCGTTGTTCCTTTTTTTTAGTTTTTTTTGTTGAAACTTTTATAAATAAAATTGCATATGTTTTGCTGCAAATTTAATATTTGCATAAAAGATAAGTTAGTAGCATCTTTACCTATTCTGAACATTCAATAGAAGCAATGAGATGAAATATATTTGAGCAAAGTTTATCTGTTCAATTTAGCTTTTTTTTGTTATTTTATTTTCTTTAGGTAGGTATATGAGCACTGATTTTCAATTTATCTAACATATTTTTCGGGTCAAACTTTTTGCACTTGCCTCCTCCTCAGTGTTGAGTAACACTTTGGAGGAAGAATGTTGAGTGTCGCTTCCATTTCTTAGTTTATCTAAGACTTTTATAAATATAATTGAATATTCTTTGTTGCACATTTGAAGCTTGGATGATATATAAGTTAACAACATCCTTACATATTCATATCAATCAGTAAAAACAATGGGATGAAATATATGTGAGCATTACTCATCTGTTTATTTCAATTTTTTTATTTGGTTTATTTTCTTTTGATTGATATATGAGCACTGGTTTTCAGTTTGTTTGATAAATTTTGCTGGGCAAATTTTTTTCTCTTGCCTCCTCAATGTGGAGTAATATTATGGGGGAAGAATGTGAAACACTGCTTCTTTCTTTTAGTTTACCTCAGACTTTTATAAATAGAATTGCATATGATTTACTACACATTTGAGGTAAGCATGATAGATAAGTTAGCAAAAACCTTACCTATTCTGATCAATCAATATAAGCAATGGGATGAAATATATATGAGCAATGCCCATTTGTTTGTTTCAGATTTCTCTACTAGCTTAATTTGTTTGGATAAAGATATGAAAATTGGTTTTCAGTTTTTTTTTAACAAATTTTGTTGTCAAATTGCTTGCTCTTGCCTCCTCTTAGGTGTACAATAACATTTTAGGGCTAGTATATTAAGCACTGCTTCCTTTTTTAGTTTTCTTTTGGAAATACTTTTATAAATAATATTGCATATGTTTTGCGACACATTTGAAGTTTGCATGATAGATAAATTAGCAACATACTTACCTGTTCTGAGTGGAAGCAATGGGATGAAATATATATGAGTAATGCTCATCTATTTACTTCAAATTTTTTATTGGTTTATTTTCTTTAGATAGGTATATGAGCACTGGTTTTTCAGTTTGTCTAACATATTTTATTAGTCAATTTATTTGTGCTTGCCTCCTCCATAATATGAAATAACAATTTGAGAGGAGAAATTGAGCACTATTTTTTTTTTAGTTTTCTTTTGTTGAGACTTTTATAAAATACAATTGCATATGTTTTGTTGCACATTTGAAGTTTGCATAATAGATAAAATAGCAGCAAACTTGCCTGTTTTGAACCATCAGTAGAAGCAATGAGATGATATGTTTATGGGCAATGTTCATTAGTTTATTTTAGTTTTTTTATTAGTTTATTTTCTTTAGATAAGTTTATGAGCACATATTTTTAGTTTGTCTAACATATTTTGTTTTTTGAATTGTTGGCACTTACCTCCTACTAAGTGTGGAGTAGAATTTAGGGGGTATAATATTGAGCATTGCTTTCTTTTTTAGTTTTCTTCTGTTGAGATTTTTATAAATAGAATTACATATGCTTTATTGCAAAATTGAAGTTTGCATGATACATAAGTCAACAACATCCAAAATTTGTTATGGAAGCTATGAAATGAATGTCAGTGTCAAAATTAGAAATTGTCGGACGTTAGAATGGGAAACCTGTCGTCTACTTTAATTTAATATATGTATATATATAATTTAGAAAAGTAATATTTTAAGTTTTAAAAATGCGAGACCGAACTGTTCTCATATCTGCAATAATTTAAATGATCGAGCACAACACTACAAATAATATACCTATTTGGAAGGATAGATACACTACTTACTGGTGAGACTCGACTAAATAAATTAAAGAATTTATGACATCTATTTAAGTCTACAAAAAATCATTTTTATATGTTGACCGACAAGTTCCTCTATTTAATATAAAAATCAAATAAGTTTATATTAAACTGGGTTCTTAAAGTTTCATATAAGGGAAAACCTCTATAGTTAATTACATCTTAGATAACCAAAGTCACCTAAGAAAACTCTCGATTTAGATAAGGGAATATTGCTTTCAAGAATTTCAATAGGTATGACTTTTTAAAAGATCATACCAAAAAAGTGTCAAAGGGGAATGACTCAAATCTGAAAAAATATTATGGAATCCATGGGAAGAGGAACTAGGGATTGTCGCAGATCCTGAGAAGAACCTCGGTGACTTCCCAAGCTATCTTATGATTTGGTTTCAATTTGGAGAAGAAAAATTATTTAAATGTTATATCCTTCCAATTTTATTAATTAGGGCTTACATTTGTATGACATAGTCATACAAATAGCCTGAAAGATGTGAGGATTTAGGTCGTGCTGAATGACAACCTCCAAACCTAAAGGCGAGTTAGGGCTTAAATTGTAACAGAGCTATACAAAGGCTTAGAGATAAAATGAGGATTTATGTTACACTAGGCAGACGACCTCAAAGTCCTATGGTTTTTTTTTTTAATTTTAAGGAAAGATGTGTTGTTATAGATCATCATACTGTTGTAGATCTACATACAATTGTAGATCGCTATTGTAGATTGCTATTGTAGATTGTTGCCCACGGAGTTGGCTCCAAGCTCCTCGACGAAGTAGCAGTCTTAAAGTTTAAGGTCCAAAAGATTTTACCAGTTGTTTTTAAAGTTATGGGGAGGCGTTAAAATTGATTAGAGCGACACTTGTTAGGATCTCACGGTTCCCTCATTTTGATACCACTATTTTCTCTTGAACTTACTTAGCTTAAACAAGTTGGTATACTTATTTAAACTTGGGAGATCTAGTTAACAACAGTGGGTTACCTCTCAAAGGGACTCCATAAAATTCAAAAGGCCGTTTAAGTTTAGTGATATTTCAAAGGATCTATGGTTACCTTTGAAAGAGTTTGCTTTAGATTTTTTGAAAATGTTGATTAGTTTTTAAAAATGGTTTTGATTTTTGCAAGTAATGTAAAGTGCACAACAAAGCAGTTATAATCTTTTGCAGCAATAATAAATAATTCTAAATGCATCCCTGTCATCTTCTTGGCATTCCCACTGAAAGATTAGCTTTTGCAACACGACATATAATTTTGCAGGAAATTTAAACAAATTCCAAGGGTAGATGAAGGTGTAGCTACCAAACCTCAAACTATTGCTCAGTGAGTAGTGGATGATTTCCTAGAACAAAAATATAATAAGTTCAATTGTCTTCCATAATATCAAATAGATCCTAAAATTTTTGGGACACAAACCTGAACAAAATTTAAAATCCCATGAAACGTTCTAAGTTTATTTTGAACTTATTATATTGTTCTATTAATCATCTCAAAATTGAATTATCCCATTGCTCATTGAACCTTGATATTTTAACTATCCTAAGGAAGGTTGATAGTCACTTAACACTTCATTTAACAGTTATATGAATGGGTAACCCAAAGGGCAAGTCTAAAGTAATTAAGGATTTTAATGCCCGAAGTTAAAGTAGGTCCTAAAGTGTTTATCAATTAATTAAGTCCATCTTTGTTAATCTCAATTAAGACAATTCTTATATATCAAACCTACTTCACTATTAGGCCCTCTTGATTTTAATATTTTTTTTATTTTTAAAGTAATTTTATCTTTTAAATAATAATTATTATGTAAAATGAAGTCCTAATTCTCATTATTATTAGACTTAACATGCAATCATCAATTAGTGGGTTTTAAATGAGTGAATTATTATTTTCATAACTTAAGCCCAATACGTTAGGATCATCTTAATTGAATTATCTTCCAAATCATGACAATTATCAAAACAACAATTTTACCCTTGTCATGAAATGGATGGCAAATTGGTTTCTACCTCTTAGCCCTTCATATTTCAAACCTCAAGAGATTTTATTATAATTAATATTACCCATTTACCCTTTGATTAATCCTAAATATGAATTAGGGCATTAAAAATTCAAAATTAACATTTTGCCCCTAGGGCTCCCTATCCTATAACTTACTAAATGAAACTCAAGTGACCTTGAAATTTCAATGGAGACTCAATCACGAGTTAATTAAAATATCAAAGGAGAAGATGTGGTCTTTTAGAATTTTTTTTATTTAATTTATATAATTTTTTTAATTTAAAAATAAGATTTTTCAATACTTATTTATTTAATTAATCAAAATAATATTTTTGGTCATGAGAGAATTATTAGAGGTTCACCTAGGTCAGAGGATCACTTGGACAAAATTTCATGATTTTTTTATATTATGTTTTAATTATTATAATTATTTAATGATTTTTATGGATTATTATTAATTATGAAAATTACCTTTTATATTTTAATTAAATTTTTATAAGTTGAAGGAATTCAGTGAAACAAATTTCATATTTTTATGATTTATATTTTGTTTATTATAATTATTTTAATGAGAAAATAACGAAAATACATTTTAGGCCTTTAAAAGTTTATAATTAATTTAAAAAAATCAGGAAAAATATTCTAATGAGTTCTAAGTAATCAGGAAACTATTAGGCACATTTTAAAGCATTTTCATTTTTTTTAAAATTTTTATTTATTTTTAATCTAAAGTATAGCCTAAAAATAAAGTATTTTCTCAAAAGTAATTTTTATTTTTTTTAAGTGCCCCTGATCACAAGGAACTCAGAAAACTACTTTTCATAGTTTTCCAAAGTTTATTTAAGTTAATATAATTATTTTTGTACAAAAATAATTTTTTTTAAGAAAAATCAACTTTAATACTTAAAACTTAATCAAATAAATTTCAAATTTTTACAGTGAGTCAACATGATTTTTCTACACAATGTGGAATTCATTTTATTAATTTTTAAATAATATTTAATTTAAATAATATTTAATTCAAATATAAATTAATATAAATTTTAGACATTTATCTAGCTATAAAAGTATACAAAACTATCTAAACTATCCTAATAATTTTCCTAAGCTTCTCTAACCGTAAGGAACCTGCTAAAATTTATCCCATAGATTTTGAGGTGATGATTTAATTTGTATAATTAATTTAAGCCAAAATAGTCATCTAAGTTTGGAATTTAGGGTTAAATGCATAGGGATGCTCTCTGACCCTTGAAAATCAAAGAACATCCCCTCTGTCATGAGGAATGAACCCCCAAAGTTTCAAACTTTGATGAATAATATTTAATCAATAAAATTAAAACACCTCAGAGGATATTTAATTAATTAAAAATCAGAGGCTCATCAAATAATTTTTATTTTTGGTCCACATTACTCTCCTCTATTCACTAAGCAAGAGGGTATGTTTATTTTATTATTATGATTTTTCTATGCAAAGACATGAATTTTCTAAGTTATGGTATTTATTTAATTCAATTAAATCCTATTTTCTTACTTAATCCAGTCAGCGCCACATCATCCTAGTCATCTCCGAAGTGCTACGCGTCGTTTCGTCATTTGACGCCGCCAACTGAGTCAGCTGCCACACAGCCCGCGATTCGTGTTCCGTCTCCTCATCCGGCTTGATCTCAAACGTCCATCCTATACAAGAGTGATCTAACAGCTGTGGGTCATCATCCCCAATGGCCAGAACCCATGAACCGTTTAACTTTAAACCTTAAGATCTCTCTTGATACTCAACTAAATCACATGGGGTTTGTTCCTAGTTTGTTCCTTTGTTCCTACACCTTCATCTACTCAAGACGAATACATCTATATGGTTACAATGCTATGAAATAAAACTTCTCTTCACATTTGGTGAAACAAAACTCAAAATTAGGGTTACTGGTCTATACCTTTACACAAGAGGTGAGGCCTCAATTGGGTGCTTATGGAAGCTTCAATGGAGTCAAACGAACCTTTTAGATGTGTTCTTTTCCTCTAGTGAGTGGTCCAAGTATAAGTTCAGTGAGAAGGTGGAGCGGCTTTGGTCTAGAGGTGGGTTGGAATGCTCAGGACAAGAGGGTTTTGATGGAAAACTTCCTTGTTTAGCTCAGGGAAGCTAAAGGAAGATTCAATTTGAAGTTTGTAATGTTTAGATTGAGTGGTAGAAAACCCCTAGATTTTGAACATAAATTTGAGCACTCACAGAGGGATTCATAGGAGGAAAATGGTGGGCTTGAGCTTATAAGTTCTATAAGAGCCTCTGGAAGCAGTTGAATAAAGTCTCCCCAAAGTAAAATGGTGATCTCTCTTCTTAGCCATCGGAGAGAGAGTTTAAATAGAGGTGGAGTTAGGGCTCAATTGGCCAATCCAGTGGGTGAGTTTTGATGCTTAGGTGGAGGGGAGAAAGTGGCAAGTAATCAATTGGGAAGAGCTAGCTTGGATGGGAGAAATGGGTTTGGTTTAAAATCAGATGTCTTTCAGTTTTCAGGTTTTTCGATGACTAAGCTAGCTAACAGGGCTAGGGGTGTGGCCAGAGGAGTCAGGGGAGCCAGAAAGATGCTAATGATGATTAAAACTTAATGGTTAAGGCTGATGGAAAGGGTGTCTTAGTTTATGAAAAATATGGGAAGAGATCCCTCATATCAAGGGAAAATTGGTCCATGGCTCATGTAGAGTGGGCTCGGTTGCTATAGCCTAGTCACTAGGGTCTAAAGGGTGGTTGTGGTGGCTTTGTTTTAATCAATTTGATTTGGTTTGGTCAACTTTAGAACCTGGGTTCAATATTGGGCATTTTGGCTTGAAGTCAGATTTGGGTTGTGCAAGTCATGGAATTGAGCTCAATTGATTGGTTGAAAGGGTGTAGATGATTGTTACAAGGAGCTCAGAAAAGGAATTGAGTGATTTTGAGTTGGTTTGGAAGCTCAATTTGATGGAATTTTGCTCATGGCCAATTTTGGTGCCTTAGGGTTAGCCTTAGGTTTGGAATTGGGCTAGGGCTTTGGTTAGACCCAATTGATGATTCAAATTAGTCCAAGGTTCAAATTAGTTCAAGGGATTGCCATGAAGAGTATTGAATACCAATTGAGTGGAAATTTTGGGGTTATGAAGTTCAAATTGGTGTAATTTTGGAGTTTGGGGTAAAATTGGGGGTTTTGGTCCAAGTTGAATTTGAGTGGCCAATTGAGGGTTCAATTTGATGTGGGGGAGTGTTGTAAAGAGTTTAGGATTCAAAATTAGGGCAATTGGATAGGTTTGGTGGTTCAATTTGATGAAATTTTGGCTTAGGATCAAATTGGGGATTTTAGATTGGGCTTAAGATTTAGGTTTGAAATTGGGTCCAATTGAACTTTAATTCAGTTTCAATCAATTTTAGGCATGATGAATTTGAGTTTAGAATTGAAATTAGGGAAAATTGAGATCAAATTAGTGGACATTGGAGGTGAATTGGGGTAATTGGACCTTTAAGGACAATTTGGGGCTTTTAGTCAAAATTGGTCATATTGGGCTAATTGGAGTGGTCTAAATTGGTTTTAAGAACATCTAAAATGAATTTAAGTTTGGACAGTTTAGGTCACTAGGGATATTTTGGTGATTTTGAAAATATTGGGGTGTTTTGGGCAATTTGGGTGGTTTAAATGAGTTTGAAAGGACTTTAGGACAAAATTAAGTATTTTGGGTAATTTTTTGGATTTTGGTCAAAATTGAAGTTTTAAGGGTAGTTTGGTAAATTGGGGTAGGTTTTGGGGGCAAAAGGCTAAATTGGGTATTTTAGTAGGATTGGGGTTGCCAGCACACAACCACCCTACTTGAGCCTTGGACTAATAGAATTCCCTACTTTGGGTCCTCCATATACTGGTCTGTGCTAAACCTTAGCCTAGGGCTAATGGCCTAGGGGACCATCAACATGAGTTTCCCAAAAAATTAAGGGACCAACTAAGAATATTTGACTAAATCCTGAGGTTGTGAGTGTAAGTGGGGGGTATCAAAAGTGTGTGTGTGTATGAAACTGACCAAGGCCACACCACCCAGGGTCCACCCTAAGGCCAAACTGTCTTATTGGGACTCCCTTTGAGCTCCTGAACACTGGTCCCATCTACTAAATGATAGAGGTTTGGACCAATATGTGGAACTTCAAATAGAGCAAAGAAGAGTTTAGAGTTTCTAATGGTGAGGGTGGATGTGTGGCTGGCAACAAGAAAGTTCTATGGCTAGACCCTAGTCTATTAAGAAGGAAATCAAGCCTCAACCAAAAGTAAGGTAAAAAAGATTGACCCTCAATAGATGTGGTGTGTCGGGCCGACACACCGCACGTATTGGCATTGACCAAAGAGATCAACAAAACTAACACGACTGTCTGAGTCAGCACACTCAGAACATAATATAAAGAAAAGAGTAGAAGATTTCTGCTGGGGAGTAAGTAGGGACTCTCAATGGGAAAATGAAAGGGGATTCCAAAAACAACCATCAGAAAAACTGATGATCACAGGGAAGATTCAATTTTAATTCAACCTTCTTTAAAAAAATTAATTTTGATTTCAATTTTAATAGTTTTGAAGGATAGAATTATGTATGTCGAGACCAAATCAAGATGGAAAGCAAAAGGACTTACATTTAACTCAGGAGGTGGCAATAGTGCAGATAATGACAACCATTAAGGACATTACACCAGGAAAAAAAGACTATACCAGTTCGGGCAACGGTTATGGACATTACGTCCGAACTGAGTCTTCTCAAAGAATGGCAACCACTGGGGACATTACGCCAAACTTCAAGGGGGAATTAAAATTCAAGTACTGACCCCTAGAGGAGAACTGGAATTCAAGTACCAGCCTAGGAATGAAAGCCTATACCAATTCGGGCAATCGTTAGGGACTTTATCTTTGAACTGGATCTAATCAAAGAATGACAACCGCTCGAGAGATTTTACCAAACTTTAAGGTGGGAATTAAACTTTAGGTACAAACCCTACGAAGAGAATTGGAATTTAGGTACCAGCCTCGAAAAGGAAATACTATTCCAGTTTGGGGAGCAGCTAAGGAAATTACGTCTGAACTGCATCTAGCCGAAGAATGGCAACTGCTTGAGACATTACGCCAAGCATCAAGGTGGCAATTAGAATTCAGGTACTGACCTATGAGGAAAACTGAAATTCATATATTGTTCTAAAAAAGGAAGGACTATAACAGTTGATGCACAAAATAATATATTATTTTAAGTATACATTTTATGTTTATTTTTGGTGATTTTGCACTTTAAAGAAGAGTATATTCATGTTTTTGTTGCAGGTGTATAAATTCCAGGCATTTGAAGCAAAAGTAGCAAAAAGTACAAAATTTGGAGCCAAATCAACAAATTTTGTGATTCTGACGCCTAAACCGCCATTTGACAGAGAGCTGACACTGGATGAACAAGATGTGGTTCTTGAAGTGCCAAAACCAAGAATAATGTAGTCTTAAGAAATTTGGTGCCTGATGCACTGGAACTGGCGCCAGATGCACCAGAGAAGACTTTTTGCGGATTAAGGTGGTTCGTGACAAATTTTGCTCGAATTTCGGAAGGGACACTTGTTCTAAACACCCCTTGGAGTAATTCAATGCATCTAGACAATTTGGAAGGTTCTTTTATGAAGAGATATGTCTTTTGGATCAATGTACATGACTTTTGAATTCAAAAGACTGGAATTTTAGATAGAATTTAGCAGGGACTTTTGAATTCTTTTTGGAGGGAGGCATCCTTTAATAAAAGAGCGGGAAGTCTAGGGCAAGGAGAGTTTTGTGTGTGTGGCGTGTAAGGGGGAAAAGAGAGAGTTTGGTGCATGTGGCGTGTAAGGAGAGCAGAGAGAGAGAGAGAGAGAGATAAAGTCAAGGGCTTGGAGATTTTCTTCAAGGATTGTAAGAGGGCATGGAAGGTGAGAGATTTCTTTTTCATTACACTTCTAAGAGAGAATTGAGAATGCTTGTAAAGAGGGAAAGACTTGAAGAGAACTTCTAGGGATTTTCTTGGGAAGAATTGTTAGATAAGTTGTGTCTTTTATTTCTTTTATTTTGTAAACTTATTTTTATATATGAAATCTGTGTTTTGTCATATCATTCTCATGAATTTTGAGTAGTCTTCTTTACCATTCTCTATACTTTGAAATATGATTTTGTGAAGAACTGATTTTGTTTTATATGGTTTTAAATATCAATAATTTGTGTTGATTTGAACTCTGATCTTCATTTACTTTGATCTTCATTTACTTTTCAATCTTACTTTTCAATCTGGCCAATTAAATTGCTAAAATGTTTTAAGAAACATATGCTCCAAAAGGGCTATAATTTCTACGACATAGGGAGAGTCACATTTTATTTCATGGGTGAGGATGTCATCCATGGAGTTGAGTGCAAATAAATAGAAAAAATATACTTTGTTAGATGCAAAACTGGAGATTTTAAGGTGATAGATTAAAATCCCCAATTTAGTTGATTTGATTGGAAAATAATGCAAGATTGTTAGCCCTCAGGTGAGGGAGTAGTGGGAGCTCTAGAGCGGCAGTCGATATCCTCCCAGCCTAACCATGAAATTAGGGACCAAACGCTGGATTAGTTAATGTTCTTTATGCACTCGGAAGAGGATAAAGAATATGATTGCTCCTATTTGACACAAAACAATTTATATATATTTTCAAATGATCTTAATTTCTTGTCAATTCTTATTCTAATTGTAAACGGGAAAGATGTTTTCTTAAATTTGAACTCTTCATCACAAAAATTTTGTTTAGTTTTCATAAGTTTACTTTTAAAAGTTTAGCAATTAGTTTAATTAACTTTGTCTTTTACTGCATTTTCTTTAGCATTCATTCTATTATTCTATATTTGAATTTTGCACTTCGCTTTTGTAGTTTAAAATTTTAGTTTACATTATAAACTTAAGAATTTACTTATAGGCATTTCCAACTTCCATGTGGGATCGATATCTAGGACTCCATTAGAGCCCTTTATTACTTGAGTGATACGTATACTTACTTTATTTTTAGGGGATTTGACAGTTTAAAGTTTTTTAAAAGATAAAACTAATTTCACTAAAGTAACTTTTATTGGGATTAAATAACATATTTACTATTGTATCTGTTGTGTGTATTTTGTAATATTGAAAAAATATTGCAAAATTAACGAACTAAATCTACCCGCATTAAGTTTTTGGCACCGTTGCTAGGGAAGTAACAGAAAGTAGTAGTAAGTTATTTTATAATTTTAATTATTTTTATTTTAAATGAAAAACTAAAAACAAGAAGTGTTTATAGTTTAGTTTGAATATTTTAATATTTTAGAGTGTTTGCTTATTTTAATTACTTATTGTGTTTGTTTATGTGTAGTGTAAGATCTGAAGATTTAGTGCCTTACGATTCTGAGTTAGAAAAAACTATTAAAGAATTCAAAAATAACAAAAAAAAAAAAAATAGATCATTTTAGCAAAATGGCTTGCATTTTGAGTAATGTTGGAAATGAAAATGAACATCATCAAAAACCTATAAGAGATTATGCTAATCCTACAACAGATGAAATTTATTTGAGTATACAAAACCCTGATGTAGTTGCCAATTCATTTGAGCTTAAACCTGTTATTATCCAAATGGTGCAAAAATAATCAAATTCAAGGAATACCAACTGAAGATTCTAATTTATACCTTGCTAGTTTTCTAGAATTGTGTGCTACTTTTAAATATGGAATGTCAAATGATGTCGTCAGATTTATACTTCTTCCTTTTGTGTTAAGGGATAAAGCTAAGATGTGGTTAAACACGTTAGCATCTGGATCTATTAGAACTTGGGGAGACTTATCACCAAAATTTTTATCTAAATATTTCTCACCTTCAAAAACTGCTAAGCTTAGAAACAATATTATCTTTTTGCAGTTTGAAGGGGAATCAATTTATGAAGCTTGAGAAAGATTTAAAGATCTCCTTAGAAAGTGTCCACACCATGCGTTGCCAGATTGGTTAAAATTGAAACTTTTTATAATGGATTGGTTGGATCTCTTAGATCAATAATTGATGCTGGTGCTGATGGATCATTAATGTCAAAATCGTTTGATGAAGCATATTCTTTAGTTGAAGAGATGCCTACTAATAATTTTCAATGGCCCTCTGAATAGGTAAATCCAAAAAGAGTAACTAGTATTCATGATTCTGATACAATATCTATGTTAGCTGCCTAAATAGTTGTCATATCAAAAAAGATAGATCAATATGGAATGAATTATTCTCAGACAGCACCTGTGCTTGAGGAAAACTCATTGGGACAAATGATAAAATCTCAATCTTTTTATGAGACCTTAAATGTTGAGACCTATGAGACCTTAAATGTAATAAATAATCGTTCTAATAATCTTTATCCAATTATTATAATCCTAATTGGAAGAATCATCCAAATATTAGTGTGAGTAACAATAACACTTAAGCTACAAATCTGTAATAGGGAAACAATGTTGTAAACCCATTTGGAAACTCCAACAATCAAGGAAATCCATCTTATAAACCTTATTACCCTCCAGCCTCCAGGTTTTAATAATCCAGGTTTTAATAATTTACAAAGTAAGGAGAAAAAGTTGTGAAAGGAAGAATTGATATTGCAAATGGAAAGCCAATTAAGAGGTCAATGAGCTGCAATTAGAAACATAGAAAATCAATTCAGATGTATTACTACTGCACTTAGAAATAGAAATCCAGGAACGGTGCCTAGTAATTTTGAAGTAAATCTTAAAGATTAGAACAAAAAGAAAATTAAGGCCGTTCAACTATGAAATGAAAAAGAATTAGACACCAGAGTTCAAAAAGTAGTGGAAGTTGAAATTAAAAAAGATGAGGTGGAAAATGAAAAAACTGGTGAATATTTTCATTTTGAGACAGAATGCCCTATTAAACCAATGAAAATCATAAAAAAAAGACCACCACCTCCCTCTCCTCAAAGATTGAAGTAGAAAAATAGAGATAACTAATTTTCAAAATTTTTAGAAATATTTAGGAAATTAACAATAAAAATTCAATTTGTTGAAGCCTTGGAACAAATTCCAAGCTATGTGAAGTACATGAAGGATATACTTAATAAGAAAAGTAAATTTATAGATAATGAGACTGTTGCACTCAGTGAAGAGTGTAGTGCTATAATTCAAAAGAAGCTTCCTGAAAACTTAAAGATCCTGGATATTTTACTATTCCTTGTGCTATTGGCGAAATATTTTTTGGAAAAGCTTTATGTGATTTAGGAGCCAATATTAATCTGATGCCTTTATCAGTTTTCAAAAGGTTGGGTTTAGGACATATTTTACCTATAACTGTAACTCTTTAGTTAACTGATCATTCGATTATCTATCCTAAAGGAGTTATATAAGATGTTTTAGTAAAAGTTGATAATTTTATCCTACCTATGGATTTTATTATATTAAATATGGAGGAAGATAAAGCAATTTCTATCATTTTAGGAAGACCATTCTTTGTCACTGGAAAAGCTTTGATAGGTGCACAGAAAGAAGAACTAACTTTGAGAGTAAGTGATCAAGAGGTTACATATAATATTGCAAAATCAATGAGATGCCCTACAAAAGAACAAGAGATTGAATGCTTCAGAATAGATATCAATGAATATTTTATCCATGAATATTTCAAGAAAACATTCGAAAAAGAATTTGAAAAGGAATATTTAGAATATTAAGATGAGGATAAAATTTAAGATGAATCTACGAAAGTGAGTAAAGAAGATTTGGATTATGTTCGGAAAAAAGTTGAATGTTAGACCCTACAGAAAGGAATAATAATTTGATTTCATCTATTGAGAAACCTCCTAAACTAGAAATAAAAACACTTCTTACAAAAACACTTCTTACACATTTAACACTTCTTACACATTTAAAGTATGCATTCTTAGGAGATTTATCTACATTACCTATTATAGTATCCTTAGAATTATATGATATGCAAGAACAACAATTGTTAGAAACTTTGAGAAGATATAAGAAAGTCTTTAGAAGGACAATTTTTTATATAAAATGTATCAATCCTTCATTTTTTATGCATATAATTTTATTAGAAGATCAACAGTAACCAAGAGCTGATCCTCAAAGGAGATTGAATCCTATGATGAAAAAAGTTGTTAAGAAAGAAATTTTATAATGGTTAGATGCTGGAATAATATATTCTATTTCATAGTGCTTAGGTGAGTCCAATTCACTATGTTCTAAAGAAAGGAGGTGTAACTGTATTAACAAATGGGAATAATGAACTAATACCAACAAGACAAGTCACTGGATGGCAGATCTGCTTAGATTATAGAAAATTAAATTCTGTCACTAGGAAAGATCATTTTCCTTTACCATTTTGGACCAGATGTTGGATAGGTTGGCTGAGCATGAATATTTTGTTTTCTAGATGGATTTACCAGTTATCATCAAACACCTATTGCTCTAGAGGATCAAGAGAAAACAACATTTACTAGTCCTTAATGGAACTTTCCATTTCAGTGAATGCACTTTGGATTATGTAATGCACCTGCAACTTTTCAAAGATGTATGATGTCAATTTTTAGTGATTTAAGTGAAAAAGAAATTGAAGTCTTTATAAACAATTTTTCTATATTTGGAACTTCATTTGAAATATATCTAAATCATTTAAAGAAAGTTCTAGAATGATGTGGTCCTATAATTGCTTTACCTGATTGGGAGAAAACTTTTGAATTAATGTGTGATACTAGTGATTATGCAATTGGAGCTACTTTAGGCAGAGATATGATAAGATTTTTAAAGTCATATACTATGCTAGTAAGACTTTTAATGATGCTCAGATTAACTATACCACTACTGAAAGAGAGTTATTAACTATTGCTTATGCTTTTTATAAGTTTAGGTCATATTTGATTGGAGCTAAATGTGTTGTGCATACTGACCACTCGACTATTAAATATTTAATGCAAAAGAAGGATGCAAAACTAAGATTAATTAGATGGGCAATTCTCAATTCTGATGCAAGAGTTTCAAGAGTTTAATTTTGTAGTAGTCGATATGAAAAAGAAAGATAATCAAGTTGTTGATCATATATTTAGGTTAGAACATGAAGAAATACTTGATTTGGAAAAAGAAATTAATGAAACTTTTCCTGATGAACAAATTTATGCTGTAAAAGGATGGGAAATACCTTATTGAACAAATTTATGCTGTAAAAGGATGGGAAATACCTTGGTATGTTGATATTGTAAATTATATTGTTAGTGGTATTTTACCATATCGAATGACAAAATAATAGGAAAAGAAATTCATTCATGATGGAAAGTCTTACTTTTGGGATGATCTCTATTTGTATAAACAATGCAAAGACTTAGTAATGAGATGATGTGTGCCTTGCAAAGAAATTTAAGAAATTATCTAAAAATGTCATGATTATAAATTTGGAGGTCATTTTAGAAATGATATAACTGTTCATAAAATTTTACAATCTAAAATTTATTGGCCTAATCTAATAAGAGATGTTAATATATATATATATATATATATATATATATATATATATGTATATTGATTGCAGTGGTTTATGTTTCAAAATGAATAGAAGCAATTACATTACCTCGATGTGATGTCGGACTGTTTTAATATTTTTAGTTAAAAATGTTCTTACAAGACATGAAATACCGAGAGTAATAATTACCAATGGAGGATCTCATTTTAGAAATGCAATAATTGTAAAAGTAGCAACCCTTGTCATTTCAAACGCTTCCCTCTTTCTGACATCCTCGCATAAAAGATCCTATTTGCATAAAGCCTGCATAAAAAACCAAAAGTATTTACTCGTTAATGTAAAAGAGTTTTGGAAAAAAGCGTGAATCCTAATAAAATGGATTTGTCTGCTAGATTAGATACTGTATTATGAGCATATAGGACAACTTATAAGCCACCTATAGGAATGTCGCTGTATAGATTAATTTTTGGAAGACTTGTCACTTACCAATAGAATTGGAGCATAAAGCTTATGGCTATTATTGAATTCAATTTCAATTTAAAAGATGCTGGCGAAAAAAGATTATTGCGATTGAATGAGCTTGAAGAAACTAGGAATGAATCTTACGATAATGCTATGATTTATAAAAAAAGAATAAAAGAACAGCATGATCAAAACATAATAAAAAAAATTTAAGCCTCGACAGGAAGTTTTATTATACAATACAAGTAAAATTATTTCCTAGAAAATTGAAGTCAAGGTGGAAAGGGCCATTCAAAATTATAAAAGTCAATCCCTATGAAGTTGTTAATATTGAAGATCCCAAGACTGGAAAGATATTGAAATCATATTTTGATAGTCAAAGACCAGTTTTTAAAGAGACTGTAATGTAGAGTCACCCGTAATAAAGACTGGGAATGTTGGAATAATGACATTAAACCAAGCGCTTTGTGGCAGGTGACACGCCTAAAAATTACATACCTTTTCATATATATTTTATGCTCAATTTTAATGATTTTTAATGATATTACATTTTAAAGGAATGTATTTCGCATATTTTTGGTTTCAGGTACAAGAAATAAAATTTTGGATAAAATGAAGTAAAAATGGTGCGATTTGGAGTAAAAACGAGCAAGAAAGAAAATTATAACTTGGCACATTTCGATATATCTTTCTATAGTTAATCTACTTTACATTTATAAAATATTTTTGAATGAAATTACACTTTAAAGAAATGTTGTTTTCATGCTTATTTTGTAGGTATATCTGTTCGGAGCAAAACACAACTGAAACCGGATGAAACGGAGCTGAAACGTAGCTAAATGAAGCAAAATGGTGAAGCTACTACAGAGTAAAGCATGATCCGCCAAACCGGTACATGACGCCCCAAAATCTAGAGAACTGGGGCATGATGCGCCAGAGCCGACTTTTTGCAAATTAAGGCAGTTTGGGATGAATGTTGGGAAAATTTTTAAAGGGATACTTGTTCTAAACACCTCTTGGAGTGATTTAATGCATCTAGAGACTTTGGAAGGTTCTTTTATGAAGGATATGTCTCTTGGATTAATGGACATGTCTTTTGAATTCAAAAGAGTTGATTTTTGGATAGGACTTTAGAGGGAATTTTTAATTCTTTTTGGAGGGAGGCAGCCTTTTATAAAAGAAAGGGAAGTATAAAGCTCGAAGAAGAGTTTGTGAGGCGTGTGTGTGAGTGTGTGTGTGTGTGTGGCGTGAGAGTAAGAGGAAGAAGAAAAAAAGAAAGAGAGAGAGGGAAAAAAAGTCAAGGGCTTGGAGATTTTCTTCAAGGATTGTAAGAGGAGAGAGAAGGTGAGAGATATCTTCTTTATTAGACTTATAAGAGAGATTTGAGAGTGCTTGTAAAGCAGGAAAATTTTTGAAGAGAACTTCTAAGGATTTGCTTGGGAAGGATTGTAAAATAAGTTATGTCTTTTATTTCTTTCGTTTTGTAAACTTGTTTTTATTAATGAAATCCATGTTTTGTCGTATCATTCGCATGAATTACGAGTAGTCTTCTTTATCTTTCTCCCTACCTTAAGATATAATTTAGTGAAGAATTGATTTTTTTATGGTTTAAAATGTCAATAATTTGTGATGATTTGAACTTCAACCTTCATTTAGTTTTTGATCTGGCCAATTGAATTGTGAAAATGTGTTGAGAAACATATGTTCCGAGAGGACTATGATTTCTACAACATGGAGAGAATCACATTTGATTTCATGGGAGAGTATTTCATCCATGGAATTGGGTGTAAATAAATATGGAAATATACTTTGTTGGATGTAGAATTAGAGATTTTAAGGAGACATATTAAAATCCCCAATTTTGTCCAGTTGATTGGAAACTAGTGCAAGCTTGTTAGCCCTCAGGAGAGGGAGTAGTGGGAGCTCTAACCACGGAATTAGGGACCAAACTCTAAATTAGTCAATGTTCTTTATGCACTCGGAAGATGGTAAAGAATAGGATTGCTCCTATTTTGCACAAAACAATTTTTATATATTTTTAAATAATATGAATTACTTCACTAACCATGTACTCATTGTAAAGGGGAATGATGCTTTCTTAAATTTGAACTCTTCGTCACAAGACTTTGTTTAGTCTTAGTAAATTTAACTCTGAAGTTTAAAAATTAATTTAGTAAGCTTAGTTCTTTTAGTTACATTTCTGTTAGCATTCATTAAACACATTTTAGCTTGTCTTTCTTAATTTAATCTTTATAGTTTGAATATTTTGATTTATGTTACTTTCATGAGAAATTTCATCTTCTGAACTAAGACTTGATAGTAGTAGACTAGAATTAGCCTAAAGAATTTCTTTCTGCACTTCTTTACGGGATTGATACTGAAGTTTTTAAAGAAAACCCTATATTACTTGAAGTGATACGTGCACTTGCATAGAACCACTAGTGTGTAATTATTTTATATATTTTTATAACATTTTTATTTTAACTGCAAATAATAAATTAGGTCAAGTTTTTTGCCATATTCTTTGAAAGGAAAATTTATTGCGTAAATTTTTGGATGCATTAAGTTTTTGGCATTGCTAACGCATATTTAAATTGACATAAAACAAGTAGAAAAACAGAACACACTAGGGGTGCATCAAGTGTTTGGTTCCGAGGAAGCTTCGATAAAAACTTTAGATGAATTTTAGTTAAACTTTTAAGAAATTGATTTATAGTTTCAAGTATTATTATATAGTTGGCAATTTTAATTTCTCAGGAGAGTGGCAAATTTTCAAGAATATATTCTTACAATTTTAATTTCTCAGGTTGTAGATATTGAGAGGAAGTTAGATCAATACATAGAAAGATATCCTCAAGGAACCCCAGGAACCCCAATTATTGAGGACCAATTATTGAGAAAAATTCATTTGGATAATGGATTGAAACTGGTCATGTGATACATAAATCTTATTCCAATTATTACAATCCAGGTTGGGAAAATCATTTGAATTTTAACAGGAATAATAATTTTGGAGGAGAAGACCAATTTTGAGAAAATAATCAATTTAATCGAACATGTAATTGGAATAATCATGGCTATTTTAATGATGAACTTTTTTCCCTCATAATTTTAACTTCAACTCCTAAAATGAGGAGAAGGATTTATTAGAAGAGGTTGTTATTCAAATGGAGAGCGAGTAGGAGTGTCAAGGGACCAAAATAAGGAGTATGGAAAACCAACTGGGGCAAATTATTAACTCAATTAATAATCCTCCTCAATTTAAATCCAACCCACAAACTAAGGAGAAGGAGTGAATATTAGAAGAGGTTGGTTGTTATTCAAATGAAGAGTGAGCTAGAAAATCAAGAGGTTGCAATAAGAGTATAGAAAACTAACTGGGGCAGATTATTAATGCAATTAACAATTATATCCTAGAGATTTTACCTAGTGACCCTGAGATAAACCATAAGGAGATAAATGATGAGTAATTTAAAATTATCGAACTAATATTTAGAAGAGAAATTAAGGATATGGTTTAAAAGAACTTTGAGTTGAGAGATGAGGATAAGGAGATTAAAAGACCAATGAAAAAAATTTCTAAGGAATTAGAAAAACATATTTACTCAACTAAGATAAATATAGAAAAATATAGAAAAACCAACTCTGTCATTTACTCATTACCAAGGGGAAGAGTTGAAAGACAACCATGAACAAATGAGCAACCTAGAAGAATTTAATCCAGAATTTGAATTATCTAGAGAGAATCCGATAAAAAATTTGGGAGATCATGAAATATCTTATAAAGATCCATTTCTTATAAATTTTATATTAATTTGCAAATTGAGAAATCACTAGAAGAATATTGGATCTAGAAAGAAATATGAGGAACAAAGATATGAATCAATTTGAAAAAGAAGAGCTGAAAGAAAATTTTAAATTCAAGGAATTTGTAGGAATCCCTGGATCTGAAAAAGATTGGTTGATTGATCAAGGATTACTTAAATAGAATTTTGGTCAATGTGGAATCATTTGTCGGGCTGGTGACATTAAATAAAACTCTTTATGAGAGGCAACCCATAGTTATTAGTGTGGTTTGATTTAGTGTGCTTAAGTGTTATGATTATTAGTATTGTATTGTTTTTGTTTTAGTGTGGATTGATAAGTTTGATTGATGATTGGTAAATGTTTGAATTGTTTTTGGTTTGATTTGATTTTTATGTGTCATGAGGGAGGTGATTTCTTAACTTCTTATTATGGTTAGACTTGTATGTTCTCTTTTAGTAGTTGGATTGACGAGTCCACTAAAACTAGGGTCTCAGCCGGACTTGAGTTTTATAAGAGACATTCTGAGTTTTAACTGTGACAGTTTCATCTCAATTTTATTAAATCTTTTCTCTGACTTTGTTTCATTTGATAGGAGTAGCTAAGCTATTTGATGGGTAACATGTGGATGAATTTACACTATCCTTATAACTATTAGAGGTGCTTAGTTAATGGGATATGGTGACACCTGAGGTTAGTGTTCATGAGATAATATATCAGGGATAATCTTATCTTTGGGATTAGAATCTTTAAAATTATTTATAAGTACCCAATATATTTGTGTAGTGATTCCGTTAGAAATTGGAAGTAAGTTAGTGAGATGTAATGAGTTATAGAAATAATTGACCTCATTTATCATGTGAGTTTGTGTTTATGTTACAATAATATAATGATTTGGAGAACACATAAATATATAGATTCCTAAGTGGATACATATTCTGCTTGTTAGATCATTCTTTCCATTTTATTGAGGTATGTTTTAGTTTAGACATACTTTCTATTGCATAGTGTTCTTATCTTGATGAATACTTGTAAATGTTTGTGATAGATAAAATTTCTGAATTGTTTTTCTTCTTGCTTATATTTTATGTATTGAATGTTATACATGTATAAAATCAAGTTTGGGGGTATGAAGAAAAATAAATTTTAAAGTTAGCATACTATATTATTGCAAGCATGTTTTAGGCTAGATTTACTTTCTCCGGCAGTCATTTTATCCTGATTATGCACATATATGAACTTGAGAGGATGTTGTAGTGGTTGTTTGATTCAAATTTTGTTTTTTCTTCCTGCTATATTTTATGGAATTAAGTGTAAAATATTTAAAAATTCAAGTTTGCGAGGAAGAAAATTTTCTTTTAAAAAAGAAGTAAACTAAATTTTATTTGTCATCAATTAACTATATTTTTAAAATTAATTTAACATGACCTTGGATATTAGAGTTTAACTTTAAATAACTATATTTATGTTTGTAAATTTGATGGTAATATTAAGTAAAAGTTTTTAATAACGAAGGTCAATTCTAAAGTTAAAGATATTTGGTATGAAAGGATAAGACTATGCTTTTCTATTTAAAGTAAAGAAATTTGTATTTTTGAAGTATTAAGAATATTAGAGTTTCATGTGAGAAGAAAAGAATGAGACTTTATGAAAAATCATCAAAACTAATATAAATTTATAAAGTAAAGAAAGGTAAAAAGTTTTAACTTTAAGAAGAGGATAGTGAAGTCTAAAATTATTAAAGGCTATCCAAATATAGTAATCCTTACTTGAAAAAGAAAAAAAAAAGAAAACATAGAAAATATCCTGAATAAAAAAAAAAGAAAAAAAAAGGAAAAGGAGAAAAAGAATAAAAAAAAATGAATGTGAGGAGAAGCTTGAGGAGACACCTAATCAAAAATTGGCTTCATTTGAATCAACTTGAGGAAAAGGCTTTATTACATTTCCTAAACTTTTATTTAAATATTAACAAATTTACTAGTAAAGTTTTCAT
This sequence comes from Phalaenopsis equestris, assembly GCF_001263595.1. Lineage (NCBI taxonomy): Eukaryota > Viridiplantae > Streptophyta > Magnoliopsida > Asparagales > Orchidaceae > Phalaenopsis > Phalaenopsis equestris. Next base: position 149,329 of record NW_018165809.1, read on the forward strand.
GATGTTCTTTCGTATGGATATTCTAAGTATCCTTGATATAACAATTTACAATTCTTCTTAAAATGAATAGAGATTCAGACATCTTAGATTTGATTGATAAGTATTTTTATACTTATAGTTTTGATCTAAGTTATTAAAAGTTTTTCATAAATTTTACTATTTTATTTATTAAACTAAAGTATAGAATTTTATAAGTTAATCTCTATCCTAAGTCATATTTTTATGTACTAAATGAATCACTTGAGGGCAAGTACGTTTATGTTTACGGGATTTTAATACGCCTAAAAATTACCTACTTCTTCATATATGTTTTATGCTCTATTTTAATGACTTTTAATGATATTACACTTTAAAGGAAGGTATTTTGCATATTTTTTGTTTCAGGCACAAGAAAAATACTTTTGGACAAAAATGAAGCAAAAATTGTGCAATTTGGAGTAAAACGAGCAAGGAAAAAAAAATTGACTTGGCACATTTCGATATGTCTTTCTATTCTTAATCTAATTTAAATTCTCACATATTTTTTAATAAATTTACACTTTAAATAAAAATTTTTTTCATGCTTATTTTGTAAGTATATCTATTAGGAGTGAAATGCAACTAAAATGGGGCAAAATGAAGCTGAAATGAAGCCAAACGAAGTAAAATGGTGGAGTTGCTGCAGAGTGGTGCATGATGTGCCAAACTGGTTCATGATGTGCCAAAATTTAGAGAACTAGCACATGGAACGCCAGAACTAGCGCATAATGTGCCAAAGACAATTTTTTGTGGATTAAGGCGGTTCAGGAAAAATTTTGGGCAAATTTTCAAAGGGACACTTATTTTAAACACCCCTTGGAATGATTCAAATGATTCAATGTATCTAGACAAATGGACTAAACACTTTAAAAGGTTCTTTTATGAAGAGATATGTCTCTTGGATTAAAAGACACGTCTTTTAAAATCTAAAGCGTTGGCTTTTAGATAAAGTTTTGGAGGGAATTTTGAATTCTTTTTGGAGGGAGGCAGTCTTTTATAAAAGAGAGGGAAGTCTGGGGATTGAAGAAGAGTTTATGGGGCTTGTGTGTGAGTGTGTGTATGTGGTGTGGAGTAAGAGGAAGAAAAAATCAAGAGAGAGAGAGAGAGAGAAAGTTAATGACATTGAGATTTTCTTCAAGGATTATAAGAGGAGAAGGAAGCGAGAGATTTTTTCTTCATTACACTTCTAATAGAGAATTGAGAGTGCTTGTAAAAAGAGAAAGTACTTGAAGAGAACTTCTAAGGATTTCCTCAGGAAGGATTGTAAGATAATTTATGTCTTTTATTTTGTTTGCTTTGTAAACTTGTTTATATTAATGAAATCTGTGTGTTATCGTATCCTTCTCATGAACTTTGAGTAATCTTATTTATCATTCTCCCTACTTTGAGATATGATTTTGTGAAGATTTTATTTTTTTAATGGTTTTAAATGTCAATAATTTGTGAGGATTTGAACTTAAATCTTCATTTACTTTTTGATGTGGCCAATTGAAATATTAAAATCTGTTGAGAAACATATGTTCTGAAAGGGCTATGATTGCTACAACATGGGGAGAATCACTTTTGATTTTGTGGGAGAGTATTTCATCCATTGATTTGGGTACAAATAAATAGGGAAATATACTATGTTAGATGTAGAATTGGATATTTTAAGGTGACAGGTTAAAATCCCCAATTTGGTCCAATTGATTGAAAACTAATGTAAGCTTGTTAGCCCTTAGGAGAGGGACTAGTGGGAGCTCTTGAGTGGTAGTCGATATCCTCCCAGCCTAACTACAGAATTAGAGACCAAACTCTAGATTAGTCAATGTTCTTTATGCACTCGGAAGAGGGTAAAGAATATGATTGCTCCTATTTGGCACAAAATAATTTTTATATATTTTTAAATGATTTTAATTACTTCACTAACTATGTACTCATTATAAAGGGGAAGGATGTTTTCTTAAATTTGAACACTTCATCACAAAACTTTGTTTAGTCTTAGTAAATTTAACATTGAAGTTTAGAAATTAACTTAGTAAACTTAGTTCTTTTAGTTACATTTCTGTTAGCATTCATTAAACACATTTTAACATGTATTTCTTACTTTAATTTTTATAGTTTGAATATTTTGATTTATGTTATTATCATAAGAATTTTTATCTTCCAAACTAAGACTTGATAGTAGTAGACTTGAATTAGCCTAAGGGATTTCTTACTACGCTTCTCTGAAGAATCAATACTGGATTTTTAAAGAAAGTCCTATATTACTTGAAGCAATACATGCACTTGCGTAGAACCACTAGTGTCTGAACTATTTTATATATTTTATAACATTTTGATTTTAACCGTTAAATATAAATTAGGTCAAGTTTTTGGAGGTCAAGTTTTTGGCCATATTTCAAGTTTTTGGCCATATTTTTTAAAGCAAAAATTACTATGTAAATTTTAGGACGGGTCAAGTTTTTGACACACGAATTTAAATTGAGATTAAACACGTAGAAAAATAGCACATACTAGGGGCGCATCACGAGGCAACCCATATTTATCATTATTTATTTTTTCTTTCATGATTTTGTTTGAAATTTTATATTTATATTTGTATCTTTATAGATTCGGTGTATTTGAGAAAATTTGACATTAAGAAAATTTTTAAAAACATCTTTATTTACCTAATTGTATGAAAGAATTGAGAATTTATTAGATCGAAATCAAAAAAGTGAGTTTTTTGGAACTACACATGATGCGCCAGATTGGCGCCTGAAGCGCCATATTCTAGAGAGCTAGCGCATAAAGTGTCGTGGCGACGGAAACAACTTAAAACATTTCATAAGGTGGTTTTAGGGATTTTTTGCTAGTTCTTCTCTTTATAACTCCCAAAAACAGATTCTAAAGTCCATTTTATGGGGGAAAATGAGGGAAGAGGAACTAGTTTTTAATTCATATGACTTCCCACTCATATGGCTTCCCACTCTAAAAATTCTCCTAAATTTGGAATATTCAATCGGAGAAAGTTTGTTAGTTTTGATGCGTAGAAGATACACGATCGAGTTCTTGTTAAGAAGAAGCTAATCATGGAAAGGGGATTTGAGAATCGAGGATTCATTACACTGAATACTCAAGTGGAAGAAATTATTGCGCAGAGATGTCGAGAAGTGCTTTGCTACACTACTGCCACTGTAATTATCTCTATGATGAAAGACTCTTATGTAAATCTTCATGGAATTAATCAAGGAATTGTTTATGTGCTAGGCAGGTTTGTGCAATTCATGTCTTCAAGAATAAATGAGATATTTATGATTAAAAGTGTTCCTAGTTTCCATTACGTGAATTTTACCCCTATGAGAGATAATATGGCTCATATATATATATGTAGATTTATATATGGGTTGCCTCCCACAAAGCACTTGATTTAATGTCGTCAGCCCGACATACCATTGTTTAATTAAGATGACTTAACATCAAAATTTCCTTAAAATGTGGCATGTCCCCTTCATAATAATGTTTCAATTGATGTTCATTAACTTTAAATATCTTTCCAGTTTTAAGATCTTTAATAACAATATTTTCATAATGATAGACTTTAATCACTTTAAATGGTTCTAACCATGTGAATTTTAGTTTTCCTGAAAATAATCACAATCTTGTATTATATAATAAAACTTCTTATCGAGGTTTAAACTTCTTTTTAATAATCTTTTGATCATGCCATATTTTCATTCTCTTTATAGATTTTTGCATTATCATATGCTTCATTTCTAATCTCCTCAAGTTCATTGAGTTGCAACAATCTTTTCTCACCAGCATCTTTTAGATTAAAATTAATTTCCTTAATAGCCCAAAATTCTTTATGCCCAATTCTACTGGTAACTGACATGTTTTTCCAGAAATAATTTTATATGGTGACATTTCAATAGGGGACTTATAAGCAGTTATGTATGCCTATAATGAAGTATCTAAATTAGTATCCAATTTCTAGGGATTTACAGCTTTTTCTAAAATTCAATTTATTTCACGATTTGATATCTCTGCTAGACCGCTAGTCTGAGGATCATAAGCAGTAGAGAATCTATGCAAAATATCATATTTTTTATTTAATTTCTTGATTCTCTTATTCCTAAAATGAGATCCTCTATCCGTAATAATTATGCTCAACATTCCATATCTTGTAAAAAAATTTTTATTTAAAATTTAGAAACACTCAAACCTTCCCATCTAGGTACAAAGATAGCTTCGGTCCATTTGGACATATAATCAACATCAAGTAATATATATAAATTTCCAAACGAAGGCATAAATGGTCCCATAAAATCTAATCCCCACACATAAAAAATTTCAACTTCCAATGTGTAATTTAGAGGCATTTCATTTTTTCTAGAAATATTTCCTACTCGCTGACATCAATCGTATGTTTTAATATATTCATTAACATCTCTAAAAAGAGTAGGCCAATGAATTTCAGCTTACAAAATTTTATGTGCAGTTCTATTTGTTTCAAAATGTCCTCCAATTTCAGAATCATGACATCTTTTAATTATTTGTTAAGTTTCTTCATAAGGCACACACCTCCTAATAATTAGATCGTTATATTGTTTACAAAAATATGGGTCATCCCGAAAATAAAATTTTGAATTATAAATAAATTTCTTTAATCATTGATGCTTAACATCTGGTGGTAGAATATCACTTACAATATAATTTACTATATCGACATACCATGGTATATTCATTATATCAATATTATATAATTGTTCATCAGAGAAATTTTTTAAAATTTCATTTGTAAAATTAGTTAATATTTCCTTTTCTAGAGACAAATGATTAGCTATTTGATTATCATTTCTCTTTCTATCAATTACCATAAAATCAAACTCTTGTAGAAGAAGTATCCATCTAATTAACCTTGGTTTAACATCATTCTTTTGCATCAAATATTTGATAGCAAAATTATTTGTATGCACTATACATTTGATTCCAATCAATTAAGGTCTAAACTTACCAAAGGCATATACAATAGTTAATAACTCTCTTTCAGTAGTATTGTAATTAACTTTAACATCATTTAGAGTTTTACTAGCAAAATATATTACTTTAAAAAATTTGTTGTGCCTTTGTCCTAAAATAGCTCCAATAACATAATCACTAGCATCACACATTATTACAAATTGTTTCTCTTAGTTAGTGAAACTGTTATAGGTGCAAAGATTAATTTTTCTTTCAATAAGTCAAATGTTTTTATGCATTCCTCATTAAAATTAACTTTTGTATCCTTATGATTAATACTCGCTCCTAAATCACATAAGGCTTTTCACAAATTGTTTCTCTTAGTTAGTGAAACTGTTATAGGTGCAAAGATTAATTTTTCTTTCAATAAGTCAAATGTTTTTATGCATTCCTCATTAAAATTAACTTTTGTATCCTTATGATTAATACTCGCTCCTAAATCACATAAGGCTTTTCCAAATAAATTTTCAACAATAGCACAAGGTATAGCAAAACTATCAAGATCTTTTAACTTTTCAAGAAGATTTTTTTAAATAATAGCGCTACACTCTTCATTGAGTGCAACAGTCTCATTATCTGCAAACTTCCTTTTCTTGTTCAATAAATCTTTCATAAATTTCACTTAACTTTACATTTTTTCCAAAGCCTCAATGAAAGGAATGTTTATCGTTAACTTTTTAAGGATTTCCAAAAATTTTCTAAATTGTTTTTCTTTATTATTCTGCTTCAATCTTTGAGGAAACGGAGGTAGTGGATTTTTGTTAAGATCTTTTTTGAAAAGATCTTGTATTGGTTAATTTTCATTGTGGTTGCTTTCAATCTCCTCCTTCTACGCCTAAAATTTGGGTTCTCTTTGGATTCTTGTTTCTACTTCTTTTCTACTTTGTAATTGAATAACTTTAATTTGCTCCTTACTTTGATCTTTTGGATTAACTTCCACAATACTCGAAAAAATTCCAGAAGGTCTGTTATGATGGTCTGTTATTAACTGCAGTAGCAATATGTCCTAATTAATTTTTAATATTTCTAGTAGTAGCCCCTTGATTTTGTATTTGATTCCCATATTCAAGATTACTTCTTTCATCGCCAACATCTTTTCCTTAACTTGTGGGTTAGGGTTAGAGTTAAATCCAGGAGGATAATAAGGCCCGTAATTAGGATCTCCTTGGTTGTTTAAATTTTTTGAGGGGTTCACAGAATTGTTATAATTTATAATTATTCCAATTATAATTATTCCAACTAAAATTAAGGTGATTTTTCCATCCATGGTTATAATATATAGAGTAAGGATTATTATGTCGATTATTTATAGCATTTAAAGTTTCATAAGATTATTGAGTATCAATTATCCGCCCTAGAGATTTTCTCTAATATTGGTGGTATTTGAGAATAGTTCACTCCACCTTTATCAATCTTTTTTGATATAACAACAATTTGAGATGCTAAAATAGATATTGCATCTGAGTCATGAATACTGACTACTCTCTTAAGATTTACCCATTTAGAGAGCCATTGAAAATAGTTAGTAACCATTTCTTCTATTAAAGAGTATACTTCATCAAAAGGTTTTGACATTAGTGATCCTACTAATCTATTGTAAAAAGTTTGAATTATTAACCTATTGTTGACCTCACTTTTGGTTGAGGTTTAGTTTTTCCTCTTTAGTAGCCTTGGGTTTAGCACTTAGTAGGTGGGGCCAGTATAGGGGAGCTCAAGAGAGTTCCTATAGGACTGCTTGACCTTAGGATTGGCATTGGATGTTGTTCTGGAGCTAGTTCACTCGCGTTCACTTACTTGCACTCACTTTCACTCACTCACTCATAACCCTAAACCCAAACTTATTGACCTTGATCCCTTGATCTGTTGAGACACTCATGTAAATGGTCTTCTAGACCCACTAGCCTTAGGCTAGGGTTTAGATAAGACCAGTACATAGAGGACCCTAATGGAGATTCCATTAGTTCATAGCTCAAATAGGGTGGTTGGCATCTCAATTTCACAAAACTACCCAACTCAGCCTTTTGTCCCTGAAACCAATTTAGACTCTTCAATTGAACTCAATTTGATCCCAATTTCCCCCAACTTCGATTTTAAACCCAAATTCATCATGAAAAAACTCAATCTCAACCCAATTGACCCACATTTGAATCCAATTTCAACCTAAATCCAAAATCCCCAATTTTGCCCCAATTTGGCCATGTCTCCAAATATCACCTAATTGAATACCCAAACCCCAAAATTAACACCCAATTGATTTTGAAAACAGTTCATGACAATCACTCACATGAAATTGAACCATCAATTACGCCCTAGCTAAACTCTAGCCCAACCCAAACCCAAGTATAACCTAATATCCCCAAAATTTAACCAAATGTCCAAATATCACTAAACTGAACCCCCAAATCAAATCAAAATCACTTCAAATATTTTCCAAATCTCTCATGACAACCATCTTCACCATCCTGATCAATTGAGCTTGAACCAAAATTTTGATAGAAATCAAACTTGACATGTTTTTTGATCTGTTCATCGATGAGGTTGCCCGGACGATCTCGGATGACGAAACGGACTGCGTCGTCATGTCCGGAACATCAATTTTGCCTAAGGGAGATGTTCATTTCATAACGATGGTGTGTCTGGGAGAAAATGCGCAAAATGGAGATAATAATAATAATAATAACAATATTATTATTATTACTATTATTATTATATTTAACTCTTTCATCTCTCTCCTTCTTGCGTCCCTAAACCTAAGCTCTCGCTCATGGCTCTTGCCCCTTCCCATTAGCGAACCGGCCTCTGTGCTGCTGCATTCCTTCCTCTCTGTCACGATCTAGGCTACTGCCATCATCTACTCTATCGCACACAAGATCATCTCCACCATCATGAGCGCTGGTGCCCCATTCCCGTTGCTGGCCTACCCGATCTCGTCACTGAACCGTAGCCTACTCCTCTCTGCGACATTTGTCGTCATTTCTCCCTCCTCCCTCTTTCTAGGCTCACCACAGGTAAGTGTAGGGGCTTTCTCCTCCTTTCTTTGCTATATAAGCCTCTCTTTGGGAAGGATTTGGCCTGGCCAAAATTTGGTGGGGAGGTGCTGCCGGACCTTTCTCTGGGCTTGTTGCGAAGTTTCTTTGGATTTGCATTAAGAGCATTCCTTGCATGAATTAAAGGTTTGCTTTGCATATACTTTAAACTTTATAGGATGTACCAAATATGTTGAAAGCCTGCATTCACCTTTTTTTTAGTAGAAGAACTAATCAAGGATTTTTTGAAATATTTACTAAAATTTTAAAAGGCATCATGAAGCATTCGTTTGTTGTTCATACACTCCCCATATCAGAAAAAGATGTCTGAGGATATTAAAAATTTGAAACATCTATGATATTTGAATCTCACTGTAAGTCTCACTCGAATGCCAAGATCTCTGACTATTCATTATTCTTTATGGTTCATAATCTAAGGAGAAGTGCTTAGGCAATTTTTCTCTGATGATTTCTTGCCTGGCGATATGAGTAATCTTTCTAATTTGCTTCACTTGGAATTTGCCCCTGAATGAATATTCTAATGCTCCTGGAATTGGGAAATTAAGGTCATCTTAAGAACTAATTGAGTTTAGTGTAAAGAAATGAGATTGATTATTGAATTGGTGAGTTGGAACATATGAGCAAGTTGCATAAATAAAAAATACATTTTCTGGAGAACGTGAGGGATGCTAGGGAGGTTCGCACAGTAAAATTACTTGAGAGAAGAAAACTCACATGTTTATTCTTGAATTAGGGGACATTTTTAGCTTTGGGGTGTGCTCCTCTCACTGCCCTACTCGAAACACATCCCGGTGCTTTCTTTTGTCAGATTTGGACTTGTTTCTTGTTGCTTCTATTCGGTATGCCTGTTGAATTTGAAATGGATGTTTGTTTATTGCAACAGGGATGATATGTAAATCTAATTCATGGATTATATCATGGCTTATGTAATTTGTAGAAACAAAAAGAAAATTATTCTTGTGAATACATTTCGTGCTTATGGACATGGTGATTATTTACATACATAGCACCTAAACTTTGATTTTCACGAGTTTTGCAAATACCATGAAATTATTATATTTTTACATATTTAACACCCAAACTTCATTTTTACACACATGCCATTTGAGCCCATTTGAATATCTCTTTATATAAATTGTTGCTCGAGCACTTTGAGAGATAATTTTTACTAATAGCGTTAGTATTTATTGGAAAAAAAAAAAGAGCTTGAAATTTCTTTTGGGTTCTTAATCCATGGGGATTTGGAAGTGGGGACTTAGAGATTGGAGCATGGAGGTTATAAGATTACTTGGAAATTTATTATCTTTCAATTTCATGATACGAAACACACGGAATAGTTGAAAATTGGAGGTGTCGCATTGGGTTTTGGAGAAGGTTCACATGTGATACTTGTGCGAGAATTTTGAAACTTCGAGAAGTTTCCTTTTTGAGTTGTGATTTTGGAAAGACTTAAATGTGTATTTTTGCAATATTTGGGGATTCAAATGGGCTTTCTCAAACTAGTTTTGTTGGTTATCGTGGACTGTTTTAAACACAATTTTGAAGTTATTTTGGTGGCTTGGTCAGGCTATAATTTTAAGTCCATTTTGTGGCATGTTTGGCTACAATTTCTTTTAAGCTGCTTGTGGCTTTGACGAGACACAGTTTTGGAAATGATACCTTATTCATTGATTTGTTCGCGAAATTGGAGGAAATGATACCCTTATTGGATTGATTCATGGATCTTTAGGCCGCATTTTTTGGACTTTTTGTCTATCGTTTTAGATGCGGTTTTGAGGGTCGATTCACCTATTTACCTTTTCAACCTTTCAGGTGGATCAATCCCTCCTCTCTCTCACCCCTATTTTTATTTTTTTCTTCCTTGCTTCTTAGTTGGATTTATATACTTATGTATGAAGCATAAGTGAGTACATATAACCTTCTGCTACATGTGAACCATCAAGCAAGGTTATAAGTTGGAGGGTTCATTTTGGGGTTTAAGAGAGATGATGACAAAGGCACGCCAGTGGTAGAGCAAAATAATATTTCATCCTACAACATCGGGCCCTGTGAACCTTAGGATAACAATATTATTTACCAACATAAGACTAGCGGGACACCCTTGCCCTCTTAGGTTGTTGGCGGTCTCACACCCGACGGTGTGATCCACTTGTGGACAATCATATTTCCACAAAGCTGATAAGAATAGATACTACATTTGTAAAAGTATCTTAACTTAAAAATTGCTACAACTTTCTCTTCATGAAACTTATGTGCATGCCAAAATATAAATCATATATGTAAATTCAATTATCCACTTGTCAATCACCAGTACCGGGCTAAAGAGTACCCTCCTATGTTGGTATAGTAGGACACCCTTCTAGTTGAATCTGGGGCTCTATACATACGAGTGACTGATAGTAGCCTTTGAAGTCCCTCGAGTATATATATACAGTTTCTGAGCCCACCCTAAATGCTTATAGTCCACTTCGCTTTTGATTGTTCATTTGTTATTTCCTTCGAGACTTCTCTGTATTTCCCTGTGTTTTCTTCAGGCTTATTTTGAGAATCACTTGAGTTTCATTTGATAAGTTATAGAGTGTGGAACCCATAAGCAAAATGGTAATTTTGAAATTTTAATACCTTAATTAAATTTTAGGATTAATCAAAGGGAAAATGGGTAAAAATATTGATTATAATGAACTTTTTGGATGAATAAAATATAATGGCTTAAAAGGTAGAAACCAACTTGCCACCTATCTCATGATAAAAATAAAATTGTAATTATATTAATTATCATAATTTGGAGGTTAATTCAATTAGAGGATCCTAAAGTGTTGGGCTTGAATTATGAAGTTAATAACTTACTCATTTAAAGCCTTATAGTTGGTGATCAAATGCTAAATCTGATTATGATGAAAGTTCTAATTCAACATTTAAATTTTTTTAAATCACTTTGAAAATTGAAGTTAAAATGAGGTTTAATAATGAATTACGTTTGATATGCAAAATTGACTTAATCGGGATTACAAAATATGAACATAGTTAATTAATAAATAGTTTCAAACATTTTAAGCCCTACTTTAATTTGAGGTATTAAAGTCCTTAATAACCTTGAATTTGCCCCTTTGGGGCATCCACTCACATAACTATCAAAATGAAATGTTAAGTGACTATTCGATTTTCTTATTCTTGAGGTAGTTAAGTTTTAATTTGATCTTGGAATGATTAATAGAATAATTTAATAAGTTCAAAGTGGACTCAGAACGTTTCAAGGGATTTCAAAAGCGGTTCGGGGTCATCCTCCGAACACTTTGGAATCTCTTGGATATTTTGAAGGACATATTGAACTTGTTATGTTTTGTTCTAGGAAATCATCCACTATAATCTTTTAGCGGGAACGTCGAGAAAGGGAAATGTATGCTTTTAAATTATTGCATTTACCTTACTGTACTTCTTGTCTCGAGTTTGCATGTTAAACAACGATGTCACCCTGCATGAAAACCAAAACTGCTATGATAGCTGTAAAACCAAAACTAAAAATAAAATCAACCAAGATAAAATTTACCACCACAACATTTAAAATATAAGACAACTCAAAATTTAATCACAAACATCACAAAACCATAATTGTAACTAAATTAAAACATCTCTATGGGATGATCGGGAATCCCTCGAGGGTACTAACAAGACTTCCCATTATGTCACGAGACTTCCCATGGTCTAAATGAAAATACGGAATTCATTAAGTTAAGTTTAGTAAATTCATTTAGACTAAGTGAATCCAAAAGAAAATAGTGGTGCGAGAATGAGGGAACCGTGAGATCCTAACCGCTATCGCTTTAATTAACTTTAATATGCCCCATAACATTTAAAGAACCATAATCATAAGGAAATTTGATGTGACATTATAACTTGACACATTAGAAACTTAAATTCGTCACGATGAGGAGCTTGGAGCTAGCATTATGGGCAGCATGACCACCTTCATTAGCAAGAGGATCTACAACAACATATCTTTCCTTAGAATTAAACAACAAGCCATAAAATTTCAAGGTTGTTTGCTTATGCAACATAAATTGTCAACCTTTTCTTTAGGCCTTTGCATAGCTATACTTTACAATCTAAGACCTAACTCGTCTTAGGATTCTGTGGTTGTTGTTTGTCACGACCTAAATCTTCACATCTTCCAAGCAATTCGTGTGATCGTTTCACACGAATGTAACCCTAATAAATAAAATTGATATGATGAAACATTTAAATATTTCTCCTCTAAATTGAAGTCAAACCATAGGGTAGCATGGGAAGTCATCAAGGTTCTCCTTCAGATTTATGGCATCCTCTATTTTTTTCTCCTTTAGAGTCCAAGAACAAAATGTTCCAAATTTGACTCATTCCCCTTTCACACCTCTTTGTACGATCTCATTGAAAAGTCCTATCCTTTTGAACTCCTTGAAGATAATATTTCTTTATTTTTATCAAGAGTTTTCTTAAGCGATTTCAATTATCTAAGATGTATTAACTATAGGGGTTTGCCCTTATAGGAAGCATTTCCAAACCCAGCTTAATATAAACTCTATTTAATTCTTCATATTAAATAGGGGAACTTGTCGGCAATAAAATGATTTCGCAGACCAAACGAATGTCATATTTTTCTTAGTTTATTTGATCGAGTCTCACCCTCAATTCTTGTGTTTATTTTTTGAGATAGATATAGGGTTTGAGAAACAGGTGACAGGATTTTGATTCTAGCGATCGACAGCTTCCAACGGGCAACTCCTTAACCGAAATAGTACCAACACCAATCTAATAAAGCATGGTGTGGACATTTCCTAAGGAGATCTTTAAATCTTTCCCAGGCTTCATATATTGATTCCCCTTCAAACTGATAAAAATATATAATATCGTTTCTAAGCTTAGCGGTTTTCGATGGTGGAAAATATTTAGCCAAAAATTTTTGTGATAGTTCTCCCCAAGTTTTGATAGATCTAGGTGCTAATGAATTTAACCAAGCATTAGCTTTATCCCTTAATGAAAAAAGAAAAAGTGTAAGTCTAACAACAACATTAGACACTCCATCATATTTAAAAGTAGCACATATTTTTAATGAAACTAGCAAGATGTAAGTTAGGATCTTCAGTATGTGTTTTCCCAAACTGATTATTTTGTGCTATTTAGATAATAGTAGGTTTAAACTCAAATGAATTAGCAGTAACATCAGGATTTTGAATAGTCAAATGTAGTTTATCTGCTGTCGGATTAGAATATTCTTTTAAAGGTCTTTGTTGATTTTCATTTATTTGATTATCTAAGTTATTTGTCATTTTGTTCAAATTTTTATTTTTTTTGTTGTTTTCGAATTTTTCTAATACGCCTCTATAAAAAGGATATAATTCTAAGTCAAAGATACTAAACCTTCAGATCCAATATTTTGCATAAAAAAATTTACTAAGCAATGAAAAATTTCTTAAAAATACACTCACACACACACACACACACACACATTTTTTTATATTTTATCTCAAAATTTCCTAATTTAGCAAATCTATTTAATTTACCGTTATCTGCCCCGGCAGCGGTGCCAAAAATTTGCTCCTAAAAATATAGTTGTGTAAGACTTATAAAGTTAACTCCGCCTTACAACGATGCCAAAAACTTGATGTGTTATTTTATGAATGAGAAATTTAAGCAATTTATGCTAGGATTCTACGCAAGTATATGTATCGTTATCAAGTAATATAAAACTTTCTATTTAAGCCCCTAATATCGATCCCATGAGGAAGGTTTAAATTTGAAATGATAAATTAACTAGTAAATTCAAAGAAATAAAATGAAATTACTGTCACTAATTTCGAATTATTTGAGATACTATTAGAACTAAATTATTAACTACTAGCAAAACTAAAATGCAAAGTTTAAATCATATCTACTAGACTATGTTTTATATGATGAAGTTTTCTAATATGAAAAAACAACTTTCCCACTACAATGAATTTTTCATAAAATGAGATAAGCTAAATGGTTTAAATATGTATTATGCCAAATAGAAGCAATTTTAATTCTTTACCATGATTCAATGTTATAGAAAATCATTGTCTAATCTCAGGTTTAGTCCCTAAATTTGTGGTTATGCTAGGAGGATGCTGGCTCTCACTCCAGAGCTCCCACTTCCCTTCCCCTGAATGCTAACACTAGCTTTAGTTCTTAAACACTAAGACCAAATTGGGGATTTTATTCTGTCACCCTAAAATCTCTAATTTTGAACCCAACAATGTATATTTCCCTAATTATTTGCATTTAATTCCATGAACAAAATACTCCTTCATGGAATTAAATGTGATTCTCACTCTTATTGTAGAACTCATACTACATTTCCCGAATCATATATTTCACAATATATTTTAACAATTCAATTGGCCATATTAAAAAGTAAATTAACAACGGAGTTGAAAAACCAACACAATTTATTTTATATTTTAAAATTGGCACATCCAAATTATCTCTTCATTTCACAATATCTCAGAGTAAGGAGAAAGATAAAGGAAACTACTCAAATTTCATGAGAGATATACAACAAAACACAAATTTTATATATAAAAGAAAGTTTATATAATAATAATAAACAAACAACATTTATCTGAACTCTTTCTCAAAGAAAATCCCTTGTAGCCTCTCTTAGGAAATGTAGGAAGAAGAAATATTTCACTTCTCTTCAAAGAATAAATATCTCACATCTCTCCCTCTCTAACACTCTTAGAGAAGAATTCAAACTTAAACTCACCACAAAAACCCAAAACTCTAAAGAAATAAATGACTAGTGGCTGTGGAGAATGTGGAATAGCATGGAAGAGAGTGGAAAGCGGTCGAAGGGGGTTTTTTCTAATCAGTTTTCACTCTAAATAGAGCATAATGGCGGCAATCCAACAAAAAGCATTTAAACTCTTTGAATCTTCTAGAAACAGGTCTTGCACTGACATTAGCACGGTCGGCGCCCATTCTGGTGTCGTCGGTGCCATTGGCCATTGAATTAATTAAATGCTCTTTGTTAAATGGCACCGTCAGCTCTGAGTATTTCTTCAAAAACGTCATTTTGACTCCAAATTCCATCATTTTTGCTTTAAGTCCTAAAAATCAACAACCTATAATAAAACATAAAAAATACATTTCTTTAAAGTTCAATATCACTAAAAATGAGTATAAAATATAGTTCTAAATATACATTTATTTTTAGTGCATCAGTAAGTGTTCCTCCAAACTGATTATTTTGTACCATTTAAATAATTGAAGGTTTAAGCTCGAATGAATCAGTAACAACATTAGAATTTTGAATAGTCAGATGAAGTTCATTTGTTGTAGGATTAGCATAATTTTGTAAAGGTCTTTGTCAATTTTCATTTTTATTTATTTGAATAAATAAGTTATTTGCCATTTTTTCAAATTTCTTATTTCTTTTTGTTGTTTTCAAATTTTTCTAATAATACGTTCTAACTATGAATCGTAAGGTACTAAACCTTCAGATCCAAAACCACGCCTATACAAAAAACGCATATACAAATATAATAAACAATAGTAAAAAGTTTTAAAAATACTCCTGAATTTTTATTTAAGAATTTTATGATATTTGATTTTATGATTTTTTTAAGTTTTATTATTTACTTTTTCACAAAATTTCTTAATTTACATAACTAATTGTTATCTTCCCCAGTAACGACGCTAAAAACTTGATTCCAAAATTATAGATGTGTAAAAGTAATAAAGTTGACTCCATTTTTTAACAGTGTCAAAATTTGATTCGTTATTGATGAATAAAAAATTGAAGCAATTAATGTTAGGATTCTACGTAAGTATATGTATCGTTATCAAGTAATATAGGACTTTTTTATTAAGCTTCAAATATCGATCCTACGAGAAATGTGTAAAATTTTCTATGACTCTTCCTCAAAGCAAATCCCTTGAATGACCACTAGAGTCTCTTTCTCTCTTTACAAGACTCTTGATTCTCTCTTAGAAGATGTAAGTTAGAAGAAATATCTCACTTTTGTCCCTCCCCAACAACTCTTAGAGGAGAGATTACACTTATACTGACCACCAAACTCAAATAAATTACTCAAGACTCAACACACTACATCATACTTACGATGGAACAATGGTGGAAAATGATGAGACACTAAGGGACTTACTTTTCTGATCATTTTTCGCTCTAAATAAAGCATAATGTCGATTTTGTAAGAGATGTGTCAAGTATCTCTTCAAAAAGCTTCAAGAGTCATCGAATCTTCTAGAAATTTGCCTAGCACCGACATTGAAGCCATCGGCGCCAGTAGCTAGAAATTAATTTGAAGCTCTGTGTAAAATGGCACCGTCAGTGCCCAGTATGGTGTCGTTGGCGACCCCACTGTTCTAGACTCCTTCCTTCATGCTACCACTGTCGACATCCATGTTGGCGCCGTCAACGCCGAGTATTTCTCTCCAAAATTCAATTTTGAATTCAAATTCCATCCTTTTTGGTTCCTTTTTGCTACAAGTGCTAAAAATCATCAACCTGCAATAAAACATGAAAAAAAATCTTCCTTTAAAGCACAATATCACCAAAAATGAGTATAAAATATAGGTCTAAAAATGCATATATTTTTGGTGCATCAAAGGGCTTGGATATTTTCTTTAAGGATTATAAGAGTAGAGGGAAGGTGAGAGATTTCTTCTTCATTACACTTTTAAGATAGAATTAAGAGTGCTTGTAAAGAGGGAAATGCTTGAAGAGAACTTCTAGTGATTTGCTTCAAAAGGATTGTGAGATAAGTTGTGTTTTTTATTTCTTTTATTTTGTAAACTTGTTTTTATATATGAAATCTATGTTCTATCGTATCCTTCTCATGAATTCTAACTAGTCTTATTTATCCTTCTCCCTACTTTAAAATATGATTTTGTGAAGAATTGATTTTGTTTTATACAGTTTTAAATGTCAATAATTTATGATGATCTGAACTCCGATCATCATTTATTTTTTGATCTGGCCTATTGAATTGTTAAAATTTGTTGAGAAACATATGTTTCAAAAGGGATATGATTTCTACAACATAGGGAGAATCACATTTTATTTCATGGAAGAGAGAATGTCATCAATGGATTTTAGTGCAAATAGATAGAGAAATATACTTTGTTGGATGCAAAATTGGACACTTTAAGGTGGCAGATTAAAATCCCCAATTTTCTCCAGTTGATTGGAAACTAATGCGAGATTGTTAGCCCTTAAGAGTGGCAGCCGATATCCTTCCATCCTAACCACGGAATTAGAAACAAAACCCTGGATTAGTCAATGTTTTTTATGCGCTCGAAAGAGGGTAAGGAATAAGATTGCTCAAATTTGACACAAAATAATTTATATATATGTATATATATATATATATATATGTATATATATATATATGTATATATATATATATATCTATATGTATATATATATATGTGCAAATGATTTTAATTCTTTCACAATCCATATACTCATTGTAAAGGGGAAGGATGCTTTCTTAAATTTGAACTCTTTTTCACAAAAATTTTGTTTAGTTTTCGTAAGTTTACTTTTGAAAGTTTAGTAGTTAGTTTAATTAACATTGTTTTTATTGCATTTTATTTAATATTCATTCCATTATTTTATATTTGAGTTTCACACTTCACTTTTGTCATTTAAAATTGTACGTTACATTATAATCTTAAAATTTACTTATAGGCATTTCCAGCTTCTCTGTGGGATCGATATCTAAGACTTCATTAGAGCTTTTTATTACTTGAGCGATATGTATACTTGTGTTATTTTTAGAGGATTTGGCAGTTTAAAAATTTTTAAAAGATAAAAATATTTTCAATAAAGTTATTTTTGTTGGGATTTAATTGCATATTTACTATTGTATCTGTCGTATGTGTTTTGTAATATTGAAAAATATTTGCAAAATTAACACACTAAATCCACCCGCATCTCCAGCTCGGGCAACCGCTAGGGGCATGACGTCCGAATTGGATCTAGTCGAAGAATGGCAACCGCATGTGACATTACGCCAAACTTCAAGGTAGGAATCATAATTCTGGTACTGACCCCAGAAGTATTAAAAATACAAAGGACTCATAAAAAGAGTATAAGAGATTTTGAAGAATTGCTATGAAGGGAGTAGGGTGAAGGCCTATCCCGAATGCTGAGATTTTGTGAGGAGTGTGGCACTCTGTGGGGATTGTGACAAATTTGTCAAGATAGAGACATTTGTATTGCAAAAGCGGAGAGTGTGGAACTTTGAATTTAAGAGGAATTATTTTATTAATTTTATCATTTTACTTATTGTATTTATCATCGTTTAATTATCAAGGTAATTTTTCAATTTTAATCTCCATTGATTGATTCTTTTGAAAAACATTTTTTTAAAAATTTTATTATCAAACTTTTGTTGTATCATTCTTTTTCATTATAATTTAGAACCAACATGTGGTTATACGACTCTTTACCCATCACATAGAAAAGGAAATTTTACAAATATAGTGAAATCTGAAAGAAACTTCATTAAACTGCTTCAAATATGTTTTACAAACTTAACACGTGCTGAAGCTGTCAAAAGATAACATGTTAAATACATTATGAAACATCAAATGCTAGATACATATCAAATATTGAATACATCTGAAATGTTACATATCATATCTGCCATATCATGATGCAATACAAAAAGTGATAAGAATTATCTATCTGTCCTTCGAAGTCATGCTCTAGGACAAGAATTCCATTCACGTGCACTTAGAGGTACGACTATCTCATAGCTCGTATGGGTGTAGCTCTTCCAATTCTAAGTTTGGACGGAATCCACGTGGTATCTTGTTGTCATCCATTCTTTTAATGTAACAGAAACTCTGTGATGCGACACTCATAGGATGTAGTGCTTTGCCAAAATTGCCCCATTTCCTTTCAAAATTAAAATTGAACCCACTGGTAGTGGAATTTCAATAGATCCTTAAAGTTCTCAAGGGATAAAAATATCAATTTCTTTTCTAAACAGAATATTGCTCTTGCTCATAAAGGACATTGTGCAGAAGGGCCTGATAAAATCATGGTGAAATATGTGGAGGAATGCAGCCTCCTTCCTCGTAGATGTTGATGATGCAGTTATTTGGGATGTAATCTGCCGATAGTATGCTCCACCTGACCTTTCTCTTAATTATCCTTTTTATCAAGGAAGGCAGAGGAACCTCCTCGTCATATATTAGGGTACCCAGAGGGTTCCCTAGCCCGTCCTTTATAAATTTATAGCAACAACAACATTGAATCATAATTTTTCCCTTGCTCCTCATCCATTTCTGAGGCTCTAAGTAGGTGGTCTTCATTAACAGGTGATCCCCAATTACTGTTTATGTGCACGGTATAACAATGACTTTAATGGTCTTTTTCACTTATGATATCTTACTTTACAACAGAACTAGAACTTGATCCTGGAGAAAATAAGAATTTAATTTTTTAATTTATATATATTGGGATACTACGCAAGTATATGTATCATTATCAAGTAATATAAGACTTTTTTATGAACACCTGAATATCGAACCCACTGAGAAATATGCTATATGCACAAACTTTCTATTTTTAAAAAGACAATTACTTAAACTATACATATTTTCTCAATTGAATTTTTTTGGGTATTTTTGATATTTGGACAAATAGTAAAACTTCTAAAGATAACTTGAGTTTATGGAAAAGAAAAACACTTGATATGAAAATTTCTTTCTCTTTATCATGAATCAGTAATAAGTATAGGAATTATGTTGTGGAAGTATGCAAATTATGTTGTGCCAAATAGGAGCAATAATATTCTTTATCCTTACTAGAGATGCTATAAAGAACAATAGGCAATTTAAAGTTTGAATAGTTCTGAAGAACGGCTAGACAGGGAAGATATCAGATCTCACTCTAGAGTTCCATTGATTCCTTCCACTTTGGGGCTAACATCTCGTATCAGAACCTAAAATAATAAACCAAGTTGGAGGCTTTAACCTGTCACATTAAAGTTCTCTAACTCAAAACCCTTCAAAGTTTATTTCCCTATTTATTTGCACTAAATCATATGAATTTCATTCTCATTCATCCAACCTCATGTGATTCATTCCAATTGTTGATTGAGACAGTACCAGCCTTGTTCTTACATGTTCTCACAACAAATTTTAAAATCTAATAGGTCAAATCAAGAAGTAAATGAAGTACATGGATTTAAATCATCATAGCTTTTTCCAACAATAAAGATCAATAATCTCCACAACTTCCATCCAAACTTAAATTACTTGTCATTTTAAGGAGAAAGATAAATAAAACTACTCAAAATCTATGGAGAAAATAAAACCACACTTCAGTTTAAAAGTAGAAATCATTGTCAAACCAACAAGAAGTCTCGATTAAAACCAAAAGTAGTTCAAAACAAAAGATAAAAACTTATCTCAAATCCTCCACCAAAATCTTGAAGTTGCTTTGAATCTCTTCTCTTTTATAACACTCTTGACTCTCATATTAAAACTAAAAATAAAAAAGATAAAGTAAATTTGTGGTGTCTGAAAATCTCTCCAAAACTCTCCTTTCCAACACTTTTCAGAACTTTCAAGCTCACTTTAAAAAGTTTTAACTTCATTCTTTTATAAATCTCCAAGAGGTGCCTTGATAACTCTTCAAAATGTGTCCCAATTCGATGTGTTCTCCAAAGGATGTCTCTTTTCATAAGTCTTTTAATAATATTTTCATTTCTAGTGGTTATAACCACCCTCTTTAGCCAATAAGTGCCTCAAATACCTCTTAAAAATTCAATAAAATGAAGTAAACCATCACATAACTTCCTCTAGCACTTAAGCGCGGGGTTTCTAGTGCTTAGGCGCAGCCTTCTTTATTTCCTTGGTGCTTAAGTGTCGTATCTGGTGCTTCGGCGCCAAAACACTTTGGCACAGTTTTCACCTTTTTGCTCCAAATTTGATCCTTTTTCACTCCTTTTAGCAATTTTTATTTTTTACTTGTACCTGAAAGAAAAACACACAAATATCTTCTATTAAAGCATAATGTCTCAAAAATAAGTTTAAAAATGTATCTAAAAACACTATTTATTTTAGGTATATAAAATCCTTCAAACTTAAAGTGTTACGTGTCCTCAAGTGATACTTCAATCTTTAAAAACTAAGTACGTATGATATGTACATGAGTTTCTTTAGAAATTACTAAAATTTAGATTTAGAAATATAGTAGTCCAATTTAGAAAAAATATTTAGTAAATGAGACCAACTTAAAGTTTAGAAATTTTTAATGTTAAAAAATATGAAAATATGAGTTCCTATCGAATTCAGAAATATTGTATATTCTCCAAATTTAGAATTTTGTCCTTTTATTATCTCCACTTAAAAATTTTTATTAAGAAAAATTTTACTTACTATATTATATCCTTAAGCTTAAGAGTTTCTAAAATCTTATACTTTAAAAAGATTAAATGTGGAACAAATTTTTGATTAGGCGCTAATCCTCAAGCTTCTCCTCCCTTACTTTTTCTCTTTTCTTTTCTTTTCTTTTTTCATTTTCTTTTACTTTTCTTTATCTTTATCTTTTTTTTTCTTTTCTTTTTCTTTTTTTTTAAGGCAAGGATTACTATATCTAGACAAGTCTTTAATGGTTTTGAATTACACTTCTAATTTCCTAAAGCAAAGTCGTAATATAAATCTTTTACTTAAAAATATAATACTAGTTTTGAAAATTATTTTTAACAAAAGAAATTTAAGTATTAAAAATAAAAGTCAAAATTTCTAAATTTTTCAAAAATACAATTTTTCTTACTAAAGATAGTTACACTATATTTAACATTTTCTACACTAAAAATTTTTAACTGAAAGTTTTTCTTCATTACTTAGAATTTTAACTAATTTTTCTTACTCATTTCTAAAATCATATTTTACTTCCCTAATATAAATTTATATACAAAATCATTTTTCTTTTCAAATCAAATTCACTTGTAGCACATTTGAGAACAAATAAAATTCAAGTTTTGAAAATATTTTTCATTCCCACCCAAACTTAATTTTTTAACAGATTAAACAGTTTAGCGGCAAATATAAAAAAGTAGGAATGAAAATTTGAAATAACATGCTTACAGGAATATTTATACCCTAATTATACAAGTATAAAACTAAAAACAGGAGTAAATTAATTTTTAATTAATTTTTAATTAATTTTCTATCATTTTCATTCATTTTCATTTCAATTCAACATGTAGAGATTCAGTAGACTTCTAAGTAGTGGGTAGAAACATAAAAATAGATTAACACACTAAATTTGATTTCCAGTCTCAACATAAAAATAAACACACTATCATGGTAAAAGAAAAATACAGGGTAAGTTTTAAAGTATAAGCTTTGAAATAACATGCTTACATGAATTTTTATACCCTAATGGTACAAACATAAACTCAACAAAATCATTCTCATTATCGGCGAATGATCAAATCTTCTATGGATCCACCTGGAATTTTGAAACATTGCTCCTGGATAAGTTTTCGTGATTGCAGAGCGTCACTATACCTATCTTGAGCTTTAGAACTCACAAGTTTTCTCAAATCAAAGTGGTTTTTTCCTTTGCTCCTCTTCATTCTTGGTGTCATTCTACAAATTTTAAAATATTCCACAATACCTTCAGAAATCAAGTCTAATCCACTAAACTCAACTCCTATAAGTATAAACTAAACTTTCTATGCAATTTTCATAGATTTTTCCTCATTTTTTACCATGAATAGTGATTTTCAAATTCTTTCAAATGTACTCAAAATACATGGTGAAAATCAAAATTTTTTACATAGAAGTGAAGCTCTTACCTCAAGAAATCTAAATCTAGCAAATTTTGCTCAACTCCACCAAGAAATCTCCACGAAATGGCTTGCCCTAGACTTCCAAATTACGAACTCAAGCGGTTGAAGGTGACGGGGAGAGTAAAAATGGTAGTTTTTGGGTTTATTTTTCAGTTTTAACCATTTGTGAACCAGTTTCGTGAACTGATGCTTAAGCGTGGATAAGTGGCGCTTAGGCGCCTACCTCTCGGGTTACATTGTACTTAAGTGCGAGAATGTGGAGCTTAGACGCTAGTGCATGATTTTTGATATTTTTTACCGTAAGTAAAAGGCACTATAAGCCTTAGTATACCACCCCGAAATGGTCTCATAACACTTAAATGACTATTTTTCTCTCCCTTAACTCTCCTTTTCTCAAAATTCTCCACTATAACTAATTCAATTTGAAGCTAAAAATAACACAAATTTTCACAAAGCTAAAAATAACACAAATTTTAGCTAAAAATAACACAAATTTTCACAAAAACAAACATCTACATTCATTCACACACAAGTACAAATACATAAAACACTTAGTTCTCACTCCAAACAGTCTCGGATGAGAAATTCTTCTAAATACAAACATTAAACAAACTAACATACACTCCAAAAATAGTATTTAACTCTTAACACATTAAACATTAAACAACGACTCTAGCAAACAAACTTTAACATAGAACTTAATTCTGTTATTCATTTATGGGGACAAACTCTGGTCTTTCATTAGTCTCTCCTAGGGCAATTGGAAAATAAAGTTGATAAAACAGACAGTGGTGACATGCTCTGATACTATCTTCTTCTGTTCATTTCTGTTTAAGATACATCTCCTTATCCGCTTCCTCTATATAACTAGAATGGATAAATTGCATTTTCAATTGTTATCCAATATGCTAAAAATGGGCATGAATCTTCATTACCTTTGTCTTCAGTAAAGCCATGACAGTCTCAATTTTGTTGATCTTTGATACACCAAAAATATATGTATTCTTAGACCCATATTTTATACTTATTTTTGGTGGTATAGCACCTTAACGGAAGGTATTTTGATGTTTTCTTGCATGTTGCTGATTTTTATGACTTCAAGTAAAAAGGAAGAAAAAAGGCTAGAATTTGGAGTCAAAATGACATTTTGAACAACTACTCAGCGCCGACCGTGTAGTACAACAGAACAGCTAAAATTTTTACTTAGCACGGACGGCACCAAAGGCGGTTTAGCCCCCATTTCTAAAAGGTTCGATGTATTTGGATGATTTATGAAGAGTTTTGGAGGCACATCTTGGAGAACCGACCTTGGGCATTATTTAGGGCCGAAATTCATCAGGAAATAGACTTCTTTTCACTCTAAAACATTCCACCACGCTCCATTTTAACCATTCTTCATAATCCATCTTCATTCCACCACCATATTGAAGTCCATTAATGATTTTTCTTTTATAATGTGGTGAGATTTAGTGAGAAACTTTCTTTTGGAGAAGGAGAAAAGTGAGAGATATCTTCTTCTTGCATTTCTAAGGAAAGGCTACAAGGGATTTGCTTTGAGAAAGAGTTTCAGATAAGTTTTTTTTGTTTATTAGTTTTGTATGAACTTTCTTTTATATATAAAATTTGTGTTTTGTTGTGTCTTTCTCATGAAATTTGAGTAGTTCCCTCTATCTTTCTCCCTACTCTGAGATATGGTGAAATGAAGAAATTATGTGCCAACATCAAAATATAAAATAAATTGTGATGATTTTTCAACTCTGAACTTAATGAACATTTTGATTTGGCCAATTGAATTGTTAAAATATGTTCTCAAACATATGATCCGGGAAATGGAGTATGAGTTCTACAACAAAGTGAGGATCACATTTGATTTCATGGAGGAGAAATTTATTCATGGAATTAAGTGCAAATAAATAGGGAAATATTCTTTGTTGGGTGTAGAATTGGAGAATATTTAGGGTGTACACTGAAAATAAAGGGAGAGCTAGCCTTCAGGTGAAGGAAAGTGGGAGCTCTTAAGTGGGAGTCGGTATCCTCCTAGCATAACCACAGATTTAGGGTCTAAACCTAGGATTAGCCAAAGATTTTCTATGCACTATATCAAGCTAGAGAATTATAATTGCTCTTATTTAGCACAATACATATAATAAACATTTATTTCATCTCATTTCACCAGAACCTCATAATGGGAAGAATGCTTTTTCACATAAGAAGTCTTCATTACATAAACATAGTTAGTAGATTAGTATTTACTTTTCAAACTTTGCATTTTTGTTTTTCTAATAGTTAAGTACTTTAGTTTTGATAACATTTCAACATTCAAAATTAGTGACAGTGATTTTGTTTGATTTTTTGTAAATTTCCTAGTAAAATTTTTTTTTGCAATTTAGACCTTCCCCATGGGATCGATATTTGGGGCTTAAATAGAAAGTTATTTATTACTTGATAATAATACGTATACTTGCGTAGAATCTCATTATTAATTGCCTATAATTACATATATTTTACACAACTTACTTTTCTTACAAGGATCATGTTTTTGGCGATGTAGTGGTGTCAACTTAATAAATCCTTACATATAAATAATCGGGATCAAGTTTTCGGTGCCATTGTCGGGGAAGGTAATGGTTAAATTTAGGTCAATTAAATAGTTTTGATAAATTAGGAAAGTTAGGGATAATATATATACTATAAAAATATATAAAAATAAAAAAATATATAGAAAAAATAAAAAATCCAAAAAGAAATTTATTTAAGAGTGTTTGAAAAAAAAAGAATTTTACTTGGCTTACTTTACTTGTTTATGCAAAATATTGGATCTGAAAGCTTAGTACATTACAATTCAGAATTAGAACATATTATTAGAAAAATTCAAAAACAATAAAGAGACATTAAAAATTTTAAAGAAATGGCAAATAACCTAGTGGCAAATCAATAAAGAGAAATTAAAAATTTTAAAGAAATGGCAAATAACCTAGAAAATCCAATAAATGAGAATTGACAAAGATGAATAAAAGATTATGTGAATCCAACAGCAGATGAACTTCATTTAGCTATTTAAAATCCTAATGTTGTTGCTAATTCAATTGAGCTTAAACATGCTATTATCCAAATGGTAAAAAATAATCAGTTTAGAGGATCACCTACTGAAGATCCTACACCTACTGAAGATAGTTTTCTTGAGATTTATGTTACATTTAAATATGATGGAGTGTCTAATAATTTCTCGTCTTCAAAGACTATTCTTCTCTATGTGTATGGCTCTGCATATGAGATGATATCATAACAATCATTAGCACCTAGATCTATTAGAACTTGGAGAGAATTATCAAAAAAATTCTTGGCTAAATATTTTCCACCCTAAAAAATCGCTAAGCTTCGAAATGATATTACATCTTTTTGTCATTTTAAAAGGGAAAAAGGGTTATTAATATATGAAGCCGAGGAAAGATTTAAAAATCTTCTTAGAATTTGCCCACACTATGCTTTTTCAGATTGGTTAATAGTCTAAACCTTTTATAATTGATTAGTAGGATCACCAAGATCTATTATAAATGCTGCAGCGGGTGGATCATTAATGTCAAAATCTTTTGATGAAGCATATTCTTCAATTGAAGAAATGACTACTAATAATTTTTAATGGCCCTCTGAAAGGGTAAATCCTACGAGAGTAGCCAGTATTCATGATTATGATGCAATGACTATTTTGGCATCTCAAATTGCTGTCATTTCTAAAAAAATGATCAAATAGGAGTGAACTATTCTCAAATACCCCCAGTATTAGAGGAAAATTCACTATGACAGATTATTGATACTCAACCATCTTATGAAACTTTAAACGCTATATATAATTGAAATAACAATCCATATTCTAATTATTTTAGCCCTGGACAGAAAAATTACCATGGTTTTTGCTGAAATAATTTATCCAGTGAATCCATCTGAAAATCTAAACAAACAAGGAAATCCTAATTTTCGACCTTATTATCCTCCAGGATTTAACTTCAATCTTGACCCACAAGTTAAGGAAAAGAAGTTGACGATGGAAGAAGTGATGTTGAATATGGGAAATTAAATACCAAATTAAGGGGCTACTATAAGAAATATTCAAATCAATTAGGACATATTGCTACTGCACTTAGTAACAGACCTTCTGGAATTCTTCCGAGTACTGTGGAAGTTAATCCAAAGGATCAAAATAAAGAGAAAATTAAAGCTATTCAATTACAAAGTGGAAAAGAAGTTGAAACAATGATCAAAAGAGAAACTGAAGTTGATGAAAATAAGGAAGTAATGGAAAATGATCAATATGAAAATGAACAAACACAGGTTCCTTTAGAAAAAACCATTACCTCTGTTTCCTCAAAGATTGAAGCAGAAAAATAAAGATAAAAAATTTACAAAATTTTTGGAAATCCTTAAGAAATTTACGTTAAATATTCCTTTTGTTGAAGCTTTGAAATAAATGCCAAGTTATGCAAAATTTATGACAGATGTACTAAATAAGAAAAGGAAGTTTACAGACCATGAGACTATTCTACTCAGTGAAGAGTGTAGTGCTATTATTCAAAAAAAGCTTCCTGAAAAATTAAAAGATCCTGGTAGTTTTAATGTACCTTATGCAATTGGTGAAAAGTTTTATAGAAAAACTTTATGTGATTTAGGAGCGAGTATCAATCTTATGCCCTTATCGATCTTTAAACATTTAGATTTGGGAGAAACTTCCTATACTACTGTAACTCTTAAGTTAATTAATTGATCAATAACTTATCCAAAAGGAGTTATAGAGGATGTACTCGTCAAAGTGGACAAATTTATTTTCATTGTAGACTTTATAGTATTGGATATGGAGGAAGATAAAGAGATTCCTATTATTTTAGGGAGACCATTTCTTGCAACAGGAAGGGCTGTAATAGATGTGCAAAAAAGAGAATTAATAATGAAAGTTAATGATCAAGAAGTAAAATTTAATATTGCAAAAGCTATGAAATATCCTGCAATAGAAAAAGATAATGAATATTTCAGGATGGAAGCAGCTGATTATCTGAGTAATGAACAGTTTAAGAATGAATGTGAAGATAAATTAAAGCAAGGAGAAATTTTTTAGAATGAAGATGAAATAAAAAGAGAAGATTTGGATTATATACAGAGCAAATTTGAAACGTTAGACTTGTTGAAAAATGATAGTAAAAATCAATTTTATAGAACATAGAATGGAAGTGTTTATGGATGTTTTTTCTGTATTTGGGATTTTGTTTGAGTTATGTCTTAATAATTTAGAAAATGTTCTAGAAGTATGTGAAAAAGTCAACCTAGTATTAAATTGGGAAAAATGTTAATTTATGGTTACATGAGGTATTGTACTTGGGCCTAAAATTTTTTAGAAAGGTATGGAGGTAGATCCTGCAAAAATCTAGGTTATAGAAAAATTACCATCACCTACTAATGTTAAAGGGGTGAAAAGTTTTCTAGGACATGCTGGTTTTTACATGCACTACATAAAAAATTTTTCAAAAATAGCTAAGTTGCTATGCCAACTTTTAGAAAAGATACGAAATTTGATTTTGATGAGGAATGCATAAAAATATTTGAATTATTGAAGAAAAAATTAATCACTACACCTATAATAGTACCATAATTGGGAGAAGCCATTTGAAATAATGTGTGATGCTAGTAATTATGCTATTAGGGTTGTTTTAGGACAAAGGCACAATAAAGGTTTTAAAGTTATATATTATGCTAGTAGGACTCTAAATGATGCTCAAATTAATTATACTACTACTGTTGCTAAAAGAGAGTTGTTAGCTATTGTTTATGGCTTTGATAAATTTAGACCTTATTTAATTGGAACTAAATGGTAGTGCATACAGATCATGCTGCTAATCATTTGGATAAATTTATATAAACAATGTAAAGATCAAATTGTTAGAAGATGTGTGCCTTATGAAGAAACTCAATAGATAATTGAAAGATGTCATGATTCTGAATTTGGAGGATATTTTGGAACAAATAGAACTGCATATAAGATTTTGCGAGGTGGATTTTATTGGCCTACTATTTTTAAAGATGTGAATGAATATATCAAAATGTGTGATAGGATGTCAACGAGTAAGAAATATTTCTAGAAGAAATGAAATGCCTCTAAATTATATATTACAAGTTGAAATTTTTGATGTGTGGGTATTAGATTTTATGAGACCATTTATGCCTTCATTTGAAAACTTATATATATTACTCGCTGTTGATTATATGTCCAAATGGATTGAATTTATTGCTGTACCCAGATGTGATGTTCGGAGTGTTTCTAAATTTTTAATTAAGAATATTTTTATAAGATATGGAATGTCAAGAATAATTATTACGGATAGAGTATCTCATTTTAGGAATAAGAGAATTAAAAAATTAATTAAGAAATATGATATTATGCAAAGATTCTCTACTGCTTATCATCCTCAAACTAGCGGTCTAGCAGAGATATCAAATCGTGAAATTAAAAGTATTTTAGAGAAAGCTATAAATCCTTATAAATTGCATTGGTCTCCTAGACTAGAACTGCAATATGGGAATATAGAACTGCTTATAAGTTTCTTATATGAATGTCCCTATACAGACTGATATTTGAAAAAACATATTGGAGCATAAAGCATTTTGGGCTACTAAGGAATTTAATTTTAATCTAAAAGATGCTAGTGAGAAAAGATTATTGCAACTCAATTAACTTGAGGAAATAAGAAATGAAGCATATGATAATGTAAAAGTCTATAAAAAAAGAAAATATGACATGATCGGAAGGTTATTAAAAAGAAGTTTGAACCTGGATAAAAAGATTTATTATATAATACAAGATTGAGATTATTTCTAGGAAAGAAATCTAGACTGAAATCTAGATGGTTAGGACCATTTAAAGTGAGTAAAGTCTATAATTATGGAACTATTATTATTAAAGATTCTAACACTGGAAAGGTATTTAAAGTTAATGGGCATCGTCTGAAACATTATTATGAAGGGCACATACCTCAATTTAAGGAAGTTTTAATGTTAAGTCAACCCAAGTAAACAAATGGTGTGTCGGGCTGACGACGTTAAACCAAGTGCTTTGTGGGAGGCAACCCATACATATATGTCTATGTAATACTATTTTGTTTGATAAGTGTGTTATATATTAGTAGATAATAATCCTACACAATTGCATTTATTATAAATTAATTCAAATATTGATATTAGCGAAAAAGTTGGAATTAAATTGAATGACAAATGAAAGTCGTGAAATTTTGGCCACTAGCGCCCCCAAGAAAATGGACCTCAGTGCCGACAACGCCAATTGGGAGCGTCGATGGTGCCAAGAGAGGTTTGACAGTTCAAATGACTTTTGGCAAACGTTGGCGGAATTTCTCTCCATAATAACCGCCGAGAGGTATTTTTAAAGTCCTAAAAACTTCCTATTTTCGGATTCCATGGCTTCCAATTTCAAAAATACTTCAAGGTGTGGAGTTTTCAATAGAAGAAAGTTTATTAGTTTTGACGCGCAGAGATTATACGATAAAGTTATTACAAAGAAGAGATTGATCAAGGAGAGGGGATTTGTTAATCATGGATTGATCAATTCAAGTGCTCCGGTTGACAAGATCATTTTGCAAAGGCGGTGGGAAGTTCTGTGTTACACTACCGCTGCGTTTCTTGTGCCTGTAGTGAAGGAGTTCTATGCAAATCTACATGGAATTACCCAAGGCATTGTCTTCGTACAAGGTAAGGTTGTACCATTTACTCCTGTGAGGATTAATGAATTGTATATGAAAGAAAATGTTCCAATCGATCATTATACAAGTTTTATTCCTATGCGAGATTTGATGCAAGATGTTTATAATTTTCTGACGAATGAAAGTAATATGTGGGAAGTACGAGATGAAGGATATATTAGTTTTCCTTCTTCATCACTTAATCCAATTTTGAAGCAGTGGCATTTCTTTGTTTGTGCAAATTACTCCCTACTATGAAGATCAGTAGAGTCACCAAGGAAAGTGTTATTTTAAACCATTGTATTCAAATGAAAAAACCTATTGATAAAGGATCAATCATATTTAAATATGTTATGGGTATCATTATGAATGGACCAATTTATGGACTTGGGCATCCTTCTACAATTTTTCTGATTTGCAGTCAATCCTAAGTGCCATATGAAAGTTGGGAAAAGTTTTACTACCATGGGAGCCCATGATCCCTATTGATGATCATTATGTGGTAATGGAAATGAAGCACTAAATGCTATTATGGATCATTCTTCACATGCTTCAACTCCATT
This sequence comes from Phalaenopsis equestris, assembly GCF_001263595.1. Lineage (NCBI taxonomy): Eukaryota > Viridiplantae > Streptophyta > Magnoliopsida > Asparagales > Orchidaceae > Phalaenopsis > Phalaenopsis equestris. The sequence goes on from NW_018165809.1 coordinate 180,510, forward strand.
AATACCACCAACAGTAGGAAGTTGGCTTGCTTTAGAGAATAAATTGAAGAAAGTTGAAAGGGAACTTCAGAGTATTATGAATGCAGTGGGAGATCTTAAGTACCTTTTTTATAACCTTGATTGGAGAATGAAAGAAAATTTTAATCACACTGGAACTTTTGAACCAGGATTAGTTCCCAGGATTAGTTCGGATGTTCGGATGTTTAAGGAAAATGGGTGGATCAAAAAAAATTCAAAAGATCAATTCTCGTATCGATCCTTCTCTAACCTATATGTTTATTACCAATACATGGGAGATATTAGAGGAGGTGAAAGCACTGAAGATGAAGCGGAATGACTGAAGACTTTAGATTATCTAGTTGCTTAAGAATATTTATGTATTTTATGTAATTGTGTGGATTTGATTTGATTTAGTTTGGTTTGTTTTTGCTTTAGAATTCCGAACTTTGATTATGTGTATAGTTTTGTTTCAGCATTTAGTGTTGTGGCTTGATTTCGATGCTGATTTATAATTAGTTTGCTTAATATGTGTGAATGTGTGATTTGTGAAATGTTTTTATAAAAAGTGTATTTTCATATATAAAAGCTAGTTTGTTTTTGTTTGTGAAAATGATTGTTTGTGAAATGTTTATTTGTGAATTATTGTTAGATAAAAATTTGTGTTTAAAAATACCAAAAAATAATAAATGAGTTTTATACGGTATAAGATGTTTACAGATGTCAGTATCATTCATTCTCTGCCACAAATGAGGCCTTTGATGGGTTATTTCTTTTCTGACTAGTGAGAAAGGGGCTTGGAAAGTCAAAAATGGTGTTACAGTAAATTTTCCTCTTTCTATGCTTAATGTAGTATCCAAGGCCTGACACAACTTTATTTCTGGAAGAATGATTCCTACAAATCATCATAGGGAGGTGACCAAGGATAGTATTCAATAAGTGATGGATATAAATGTAGGTTCTATCATTTATATGAACACTTGATCTATTGATCTGGGAGAGACCACTGGTGGATTGGCACATCCTGCTCTCATTTATACACTTTCTGAGCATACTAGAGTTGATTTCAGATCTGATGAGGAGAAGATTGAGGCTCAGAGACTGATTGGGCCTGCAAACAATAAGACTTATGAGTCCCATGTTGATTGGAGATCTGGAATTAATGTCAGGGATATTCCTTCTACTTCTATGACCCCTACTTTTAGTGAGCCTACTTCAAGTGACCCCAGTAATAGGGAGTTATTGGACCAGATGATGATTCAGAAGGAAGATATTTTGAGGATGGATCCTAGGTTGCAGAACATGGAGGCCAGAAATGCTCATACAGATGATCTGATTCACTAGAAGTTTGAATATGATGGTGCTTATGATGATGCTTTAGTGAAATACCTAAGGGGTGATCATAGAGTTCAGTTCCCGATTCACCCTGTTTATACTCCATATCAGCAGCAGAAGTTAGATGTTAATGATGAAGAAGATAATGACTAGTGATCTTTTTATTTGTTTGTTTGTTTGTTTGTGTTGTACTTTGTGATTGTATTGTTTGTTTTGTGATATTGTTGAGATTCTGTTGTTATGTTGTAATGTGAAACCGTAATGTGTAAAACTGTTTTCATTTTTAAAATTTAGTTTAGTTCTATTGTTAGTTTCAACACTTTATTATATGTATTGTAATTAAATCTTTCTCAGCAAATTTTTTATATATTATATGCAATTTAATGTTTTAAGCATTGTAGTTTTTCATATTAACACCTGCAGTATTTCAGAATTTATTTGTAAAAATCAGAAACTTCAACATGTATGAATTTTCTTTATGTATTTAATGCTTTCTTTCACCCTTTTATTTTTAAAGTTCTTTATGTAAATCTTTTTTCAAAAAATTAAGTTTGGGTGGGGGGGGGATAAAATATTTTTAAAAAAAGAAAAGTGAACTTAATTTTATTTTTCCTCAATTAACTATATTTTCAAAAATTTTAAATTTAACATTACCTTTGGTATTAGGGTTTAACTTTGGATAACTATATTTATGTTTCTAAATATAAAGTAAATTTAATTAAAAAGTTTTCAATAATAAAGGTTAATTCTAGAGACTAAGATATTTGGTAAAAGAGAATAAGACTATGTTTTTTTCTATTTTAAGTAAAGGAATTCATATTTTTGAAGTATAAGACTTTGAGAAAGAGTTTTGGATAAGTTTTGTTTGCTTATTACTATTGTATGAACTTTCTTTTATACATGAAATTTGTGTTTTTTGTGTCTTTCTCATGAAATCTGAGTAGTTCCCTCTATTTTTCTCCTTACAACCTTTTCCCTACTCTACGATATCGTGAAATGAAGAGATACTATGATGTGCCAATATTAAAATATAAAACAAATTGTGATAGTTTTTTAACTCCAAACTTAATTTACATTTTGATATGGCCAATTAAATAGTTAAAAATATGTTGTAAAACATATGATCCGGGAAATGGAGTATGAGTTCTACAATAGAGTGAGGATCACATTTGATTTCATGGAGGAAAAAACCGTTCATGGAATTAAGTGCAAATAAATAGGGAAATATTCTTTGTTGGGTGTAGAATTGGAGAATCTTTCAGGTGATAGAATAAAATCCTCAATTTTGTCTTAGTGTTTAAAACCTAAAGCTAGAGTTATCCTTCAGGTGAAGGGAAGTAAGAGCTCTGGAGTGGGAGTCGGTCTCCTCTTAGCCTAGCCATAGATTTATGGACAAAACCTGGGATTAGCTAACGATTTTTTTATGCACTTTGAGTGTAGAGAGTTATAATTGCTCCTATTTGGCACAATACACATTATAAACATTTATCTCATCTCATTTCATCAGAACCTCATTATAGTAGGAAGGATACTTTTTCACATAAGAAATCTTCATTACATAAATATAGTTAGTAGATTAGTATTTACTTTTTAAACTTTGTATTTTGATTTGGCTAATAGTTAAGTACTTTAGTTTTGATAACATCTCAACATTTAAAATTAATGACAGTGATTTCGTTTGATTTTCTATACATTTTCTAGTAAAACTTATCATTTTCAATTTACACCTTCCTTGTGGGATCGATATTTGGGGCTTAAATAGAAAGTCCTTTATCACTTGATAACGACATGTATACTTGCGTAGAATCTCATTATTGATTTCCTATAATTATATATATTTTACACAACTTACTTTTCATACAAAGATCAAGTTTTTGGCGCTATAGTGGTGTCAACTTCAATAGTGGTGTCAACATAGTGGTGTCAACTTCATAAATCCTTACATATAAAAAATTAGGATCAATCTTTTCCTATATTCCTTAATACTAACGGCAAAGCGATCATTATACATCTCTTGTGCACTCTGAATAATGAATTTCAACCTCATTGTCTCTTCCTTCTTCTTCAAATCCATCTCCCATGAAGACATCTTCTCAAAATCTCTCTCTCTCTCTTAGACTTTAGGGCTGAAAATGATCTAGGGCGAAATCCCTTCACTAAACTCTTCTATTTATAGGCCTAAATCCCTCTAGTAACTCCTAAGCACATCCTAAAACTACCTTGGCACATTTTAGTCAATCAATTGGTGGTTAAACCTTCTAGAATCCATATTTTACACATGGTTTTTAACTCCCGTGCTTAAGCGCCGAATATTGGCGCTTAAGCGCCAGTGCTTAATTTTGCACTAGTCAACTTAACGTCCAAATTCTCATTTTAGCATGTCTAGATCACTAAATCAAGTCTTAAAATCATTACTAACACATAATAGTCTAAAAAATAATACCCAAAATTTCTCTTAATCACATACAAACAACATTCAAAGCAAAACACATTGATAACTATGGGTTTCCTCCCACAAAGCACTTGGTTTAATGTCGTCAGCCCAACGTAACCAATGCTTATTCTGGTTGACCCAACATCATTTGATTGTTAAATTTATGTTAATCCCTTACTAAATAAGGTTTCAGTCTATGAACATTTACTTTAAACACTTTCTCAGTTTTAGAATCTTTAATATCCACAATTTCTTAAGGATAAACTTTTATTACAACAAATGGGCCCCTCCACCTGGACTTAAGTTTGTCTGGAAATAATCTTAACCTTGCATTATATAGCAAAACTTGTTTCCCTGGCTGAAAATTTTTAGTAAGTATTCTTCGATCCTGCCACATCTTTATCTTTTCTTTGTAAATCTTAACACTCTCATAAGATTCATTCCTTATCTCTTCAAGCTCATTTAATTCCAGTAATCATTTCTCACCAGCATATTTTAAATTATAATTGAACTCTTTAATCACCCAACATGCTTTATGCTCAAGATCAACCAGTAAGTGAAAAGCTTTCTCAAATATTAGCCTATATGGGGACATTACTATAGGAGTTCTGTGTGCAGTCCTATAAGCCCACAAAGCATAGTCAAGTTTGACTGACCAATCCATTTTTGTTAGATTCATAAATTTTTCCATAATCCTTTAATTTCTTGATTAGATAAATCAACCAAACCACTTGTATGAGGATGATAGGCAGTAACAGTTCTATGATTTATATGATATTTCTTTAATAATTTCTCCATTATAGAATTTATGAAATGACTTCGCCCATCAATTATAATAACTCTCGAAATCCCAAATCTACAATATATGTTCATTCTAAAAAATTTTACAACACTTTGAGCATCACATCAAGGTAAAGCAACAACTTATATCCATTTGGATACATAGTCCACTGCTAACAGTATATATAATTTCCAAAAGATGATATAAATGGTCCCATGAAATATAATCCCCAAACATCAAATATTTCAGCTTCTAGCATATAATTGACGGGCATCTCATTTCTTTTGGAAATATTGCCTACTCATTGACATTTATCATAAGTTTTAATATAAGAATTAACATCTCTAAAGATAGTAGGCCAATAGAATTCAAATTGTAAAATTTTGTACGTTTATCAACACCAAAATATCCCCAAAAATTAGAATTATGACATTTTTGGATAATTTCATAAGTCTCTTCTAAAGGTACACATCTTCAAATAATAAGATCCTATCCTTGTTAATATAAAAATGGTTCATTCCAAAAATAATTCTTAGATTTAGAAATAAATTTCCTCTTATGTTGGTATGTCATTTCATAAGGGAAAATATCACTAATAAGAAAGTTCACAATGTCGGCATACCATAGAATACACCACTCATTAATTACACCCAGTTTTTCATCTAAAAAATGTTCATTAATTTCTTTTTCAAAATAGAGTGGATGTTCATTAGTTCATTAATTTCTTTTTCAAAATAGAGTGGTTTTCCTAACTCAAGTCTGGACAAATGATCAGTAATTTCATTTTCAGTTCCCTTCCTATCAACCATTTCAAAGAAATTCTTGCAAAAGAAGATTTCATCTTATAAATGTTAGTTTAACATCCATCTTTTTCATTGGGTACTTAATAGCAGAATGATCTGTATGCACTACGCAATGAGATCCAATTAAATATGATCTAAATTTATCAAAGAAAAATACTATTGCTACTAACTCTTTTTTAGTAGTTGTATAATTAATTTGAGGTTCATTAAGAGTTTTACTAGCATAGTAAATAACTTTAAAAATTTTATCATATCTTTTTCCTAAAACAACTCTAATAGCATAATAGCATAATCACTATAGCATAATCACTAGCATCACACATCAGTTCAAAAGGTTTTCCCCAGCCTGGTGAAACTATAATTAGTGTATTGATTAATTTTTCTTTTAATAACTTAAAAGCTTTTAGGCATTCCTCATCAAAATTAAAAATTGCAACTTTCTGTAGTAAATGGCATAAAGGCTTAACAATCTTTGAAAGTTTTTAATATATCACGTGTAGAATCCAGCATGTACTGAAAAACTCCTAATTCCCCTTACATTTGTTGGATAAGGTAAATTAGCGATCACATGAATTTTAGCAAGATCTACTTCATATCATTTTCTGATATTTGATGACCTAATACAATTCCTCCTGCTACCATAAATTGACATTTTTCCCAATTAAGGACTAAATTTGTTTCTTCACAACGCTTAAGAAATTTTGATAAATGTTCTAAACATGAGTCAAATGAAGTTCCAAACACTGAAAAATCATCCATAAATACTTCAATCCCTTTTTTAATTAAATCACAAAAAATTGTCATCATACATTTTTTAAATGTAGCAGGGGCATTTCATAAACCAAAGGGCATTCTTCTAAAAGCAAATGTACCATAAGGACTGGTAAAATTTGTTTTCTCTTGATCCTCGGGAGCTATTTGTATTTGGTGATAACCGGAATATCCATCCAAAAAATAAAAGTTTTTATGCCCAGCTAGTCTATCTAGCATTTGATCTAGAAAGGGTAGTGGAAATTGATCATTCCTAGTGGCATGATTTAATTTTCTATAATCAATGCAAATTTGCCTCCCTACGACTTATCTAGTGGGTATTAACTCATTATGTTCATTTATAGTCATAGTTACTCCTCATTTCTTAGGAACACAATGAATTGGACTAACTCTTGCACTATTTAAATTAGGGTAGATAATTCTAGCATCTAATCACTTTAAAAAAATTTTTCTTAACAATTTCTTTTATTATAGGATTCAATCTCCTTTAAGGATCAGCCTTGGGTTTGGAATTCTATTCCATATAAATTCTATGCATTCAAATTGAAGGACTGGTTCATTTAATATCAGCTATTGTCCATCCAAAGGCTTTCTTAAAATTTTTCTGAATTTTCATCAACATTTCTTCTTCTTCCATAGTTAACCTTAAGGAAATTATAACTCGTAAAGTAGAGGAATTTTAAAGCTACCAGGATCTTTAAGCTTTTCAGGAAGCGTCTTCTGAATAATTACACTGCACTCCTCACTAAGTGCAACAGTCTCATTATCTTCAAACTTCCTTTTCCTATTGAGCATATCCTTCATAAACTTTATATAGCTTGGCATTTGTTCTAAGGCTTCAGTAAATGGAATATTAATTATCATCTTCTTAAAAATTTCTATAAATTTTGAAAATTGCTTATCCAATTTCTATTAACGAAGCCACTGAGGAAATGGAGGTGGTGGTTTTTCTAAGTTATCATTAAGTGGAGAAGTAGGTCTTTCAGAATCTTTCAGAGCGTCCTCTTTTGATTCTTCAATTTATTCTCTCTACTTAAGTTTCTTTTTGGACCCTACCTTCCAACTCTCTTCTGCTTTTAAGTTGAATGGCTTTTACATGCTCTTTATTCTAGTCTTTTGGATTTATTTCAATATTACTAGGAAGTGTTCCTTGGGATCTATTACTTAATCAATTTGTAATTTATCCAAGTTGATTCTCAATATTTTTAATTGTAGCTTCTTGAATTTGTTACTGATTTCGCATTTGTAACACCACTTCTTTTATAGATAACTTTTTCTCCTTAAATTGTGGATTACTGTTGAAACCTGGAGGACAAGTAGATTTATGATTATTATTATTCCCTTGGTTGTTCCAGTTTCCCAATAGGTTTCTTTGATTGTTCCACCATTGCTGATTATTACCACCTGTAGTATTATTCCATTTAAAGTTGGGGTGGTTCTTCCAACCTGGGTTATAATAATTTTAATATGGGTTATTCTACTTGTTATTTATGACATTCAAACTTTCTAATGATGCTTGAGAATCTACCATTTGGCTAAATGAGTTCTCTTCAATCATTGAGATTGGTTGATAAAAATTCATTTTAAAATGGTCTAATTTCTTTGAAATTGCAGCAAATTGATTTGTTAACAAAGTAAATACATCAGATTCATGAATATTGGCTACTTTCTTAGGATTCATCCTCTCAGAAGGCCATTGAAAATTATTGGTAGCCATTTCTTTAATTAAAGCATAAGCATCATGAAATGGTTTTGACATCAATGAACCACTAGCAGTGGCATCAATAATAGATCTAAGAGATCCAGCTAATCCATTAAAAAAAGTTTGAATTATTAACCAATCTAGTATAGCATGGTGTGGACACTTTCTTTAAAGTTCTTTAAATCGTTTTCATGCTTAATAAATAGATTCCCCTTCAAACTGATTAAAAGATGTAATATCATTTCTAAGCTTCGCATTCTTTGATGGTGGAAATTATTTAGCAAGGAATTTTTGTGCTAAATCACCCCATATTTTGATAGATCCGGGTGCTAACGAATTCAACCACATCTTAACTTTATCCTTCAGTGAGAAAGGAAATAACCTAAGTTTTATGGCATCATCTGATACACCATCATATTTAAATTTAGTTCACAATTCTAAAAAATTGGCAAGACGTAAATTTGGATCTTCAATTGGTGATCCCCCAAACTGATTATTTGATACTATTTGGATCATAGTAGGTTTAAGTTCAAATGAATTAGCTACTAAAATAAGTTTTTGAATATTACAATGAAGTTCTTTAGATGTAGGGTTGGCAAAATCTCGTAAAGCTCTAAATTCCTAATGAATTTCAGCATTTTGATCATTTTGGTTCGCGATTTCTGTAATTTTTTTAGATTTTTCCAAAATTTTAATTTTTTTGGTTTTTCTGATTTTTTTAATAGTTCTCTCTAATTCAGAATCGTAGAGCACTAGTCCTTCAGAACCTGAACTACGCATACACTAACATAAAATAAAATACTATAAAACACACACAAAATAAAATACTAAAATAAGATATTCCTAAAATAACTTTTTAAAAGTTTAAATAAGACTTTTTAAAAATAGAAATTTTTCTTTCAATAAATTTTTGAAATCTTCCCCGGCAATGGTGCCAAAAACTTGATCCCCGATTACTGCTTATGTGCACAGTATAACAATGACTTTAATGATCTTTTTCATTTATGATATCTTATTTTACAACAGAACCAAAAAATTTGATCCTAGAAAAAATAAGAATTTAAATTTTTAATTTATATATATTGGGATACTACGCAAGTATATGTATCCCTATCAAGTAATATAGGACTTTTTGATTAAGACCTAAATATCGAACTGACAGGGAAATATATTATATGCACAAACTTTCTATTTTTAAAAAGACAATTATTTAAACTATAGATATTTTCTCAATAAGTAAAATTCAATTCTTTTTGGTATTTTTGATATTTTGACAAGAAGTAAAACTTCTAAAGATAACTTGAGTTCATGTAAAAGAGAAACACTTCTTATGAAAATATCTTTCTCCTTATCATGAATCAGTAATAAGTATAGGAATTTTATTGTGAAAGTATGCAAATTGTGCTGTGCCAAATGGGAGCAACAATATTCTTTATCCTTACTAATGATGTTATAAAGAACATTCGCTAATTTAAAGTTTAAATAGTTCTGAAGATTGACTAGGCAGGGAAGATACAAGCTCTCACTTTAGAGTTCCCTCAATTTCCTCCACCTTGGGGCTAACATATCGTATCATAACCTGAAATAATAAACCAAGTTAGGGTTTTAACCTGTCACATTAAAGTCCTCTAACTATACACCCTTCAAAGTTTATTTTCCTATTTATTTGCTCCTATTTATTTTTTATTTGCACTAAATCATATGAATTATATTCTCACTCATACAACCTCATGTGATTTTTTCCAATTATTGATTGAGACAAAACCAGCTCAGTTCTTACATGTTCTCACAACAAATTTTAACATCTGGATAGGCCATATCAAGAAGTAAATGAAGTACATGGATTTAAATCTTCACAAGTTCTTCCAACATTAAAGATCAATCCTCTCCAAAAATTCCATCCAAACTTTAATTACTTATCATTTTAAGGAGAAAGATAAAGAAAACTACTCAGAATTCATGGAGAGAAAAAAACCACATTTTTGTTTAAAAGTAGAAATCATTGTCAAACCAACAAGAAGTCTCGATTAAAACCGAAAGTAGTTTAAAATAAAAGATAAATAAAAGATAAAAACTTATCTCATAAAATTTTATCTCAAATCCTCCACCAATCTCTTGAAAGTTCTTTTAAATCTCTTCTCTTTACAACACTCTTAACCCTCACAATAAAACTAAAAAAAGGATTTAAGTCTATACCCGGAAAGGATTTCACTGAAAATTTACCCTCATTTTCTCCAAAACTCTCTCCTTTCCAACAGTTTTTAGAATTTTCAAAGACACTTTAAAAAGTCTCAACTTCCCTCTTTTCTAAATCTCCAAGACGTGCCTTGATAACTCTTCAAAATATGTCCCAATTCGATGTACTCTCCAAAGGATGCATCCTTTCATATATCTTTTAATAATATTTTCATTTCTAGTGGTCATAACCACCCTCTTTAGCCAATAAGTGCCTCAAATACCCCTTTAAAATTTGGCAAAATGAAGTAAACCGTCACATAACTGCCTTTGGCGCTTAAGCGCGGGGCATCTGGCGCTTAGGCGCGGCCTTCTCTGTTTCCCAGCGCTTAAGCATCGGACCTGGCGCTTAGGCGCAAAACACTTTAGCACAATTTTCATCTTTTTTATTCTAAATTTGATCCTTTTTCACTCCTTTTAGCATTTTTCACCTTTTTACTTGTACCTAAAAGAAAAACACATAAATACCTCCATTAAAGCGCAATATCTCAAAAATAGGTATAAAAATGTGTCTAAAAAAACCATATATTTTAGGTGTATCAACAGGTCGGTTTGGCCTCTGTCCCTCAAGTCAAACACAGAGTCAAGAATCTTCCTCTCATCACTTTTGGAGAAAACACCTATGTTTAGTTCTAGACATTCTAAAATGTTAACGAATTCCCCTTGAATTTCCTCATAAAACTCAAATTCTCATTTCTTGACTTTACTCATCCTTTATAACTCTGCGACAGGAATCCATTGCGGTCGTTGAGGCTACTCCCCCATTTCAATCTCTATGAGAAACCAGGTCTGCGTCGAGTCTGTATACCATGGGATGTATGAATCAGTATCCTAGTGATCGACCTCTCGACACCCTATGTCGACAGCTGTATACTCCTCGAAGGTAAAGTAATGCTTCTAATGGAGGATGTTACATCCTGGGCACTCCACAATTGTCTCTGCTGTTGATGCTTATCTTGGAATCTCAACATTGCACATTGGGAAACCCATGCAAAGCTCATCTGGAATCTCTAGCAGTGTTGGTTTTATGACTAACTTTGACTCATCTTCCATGACGAACGGACTAATAGAAGTTTCCCTCTTGCATGAATCAAAGAACCCCTCGTCAGGAATTAGGGTAAGTGTCACCTCTGCTTCTTTTATACGTCTTATCTCCTAATGTAGGAAAGCCTTATGTTTATCTTGGTTAACGTTATGACGTTGTATCTTTTAAGCGGCGCATCCGGTACTCTTTCTTCATTGACACTGACCAAGTTTCCTGTCGTTACGGTGATCATGGACTGTAAACGGCTGGTTCCTTCCATTGAATTTAGTAGCTTCTCTAATTTCATCCTCTTCAGTGAAGAGTCTTCCTTAGTACTAATTTTGAGCAATGATAATAACCCCTCTATCCCCCGATGGCTGACTATGCTCATCAGGGGACCCTCGTAGTTTACATTAACCTAACTGTAGTCCAGGACAAAGTTCACGATGCCACACTAGCTATTTTTTCTTCATTTAGTGTGAGATTAAAGCTATCTTTAAAGGTGAAAATCAGGTTCTGCCCTGACATTTTTCTGTAGAAGATAGAAAAACATCAGTGCACTGAAATTCAGAACTAACAAGAACAATAAAAAATTATTATTAAATGAATTTTGAATTTATACAAGTGCAAGTCTTTTATTTATTTAATTTTATTTAGTGAAATTTCAAAATTAAAATGAAGGAAATTATGGTAGGTAAATTCAAATTTTCTTTTTATTGAGGTTAATTCTATTACAAATTTTGAACCCATTCACAGATGCTGGCCAAACAAACATCCCCCAGAATAAGTAATATTTTCAAAAATTCCTTTCAAGCAATATCTTTTTGTGTAATATATATTCGAATATTAGCTTTTAATTGGCAACATATGCCTTTCATTTAGGAAATCCACCAGCTGGTAAAATCCTCTTGAATAGACCTTCTTTATGAAAAAATTTTCGTCCTAAGTTGGTTCAAATTTTCCAACTACGTTGCGGTGTATAAGAATAGCTCTTCTAAGAACAAGTACGAGATCACCAACTTTGAATGCTCTTGGGCAGACCAACTTGTCATGAGTCTGCACCATCCTTGCTAGGTAGAGTTCTAAGTTCTATTGTGCTTCTAATCTTTTTCCCTCGAAACCTTCCAATTCTTTAAGTCTGAGCTTTGCACTTTCTTTTATTGTAATATGATTGGCAATGGTGACCCTGAGAGATGGTATCTGAACTTCTAATGGGATTACAGCTTTGGTCCCATATACAAAGGGAGTTCTGAATCTCATCCTGTAAGCCCACAAAGCTTCCAACCATTTATCATGCCATCCTCTTTTATTCTCGTCCAACGTCTTCTTCAATATTTGCACGAGCATCTTATTGAAGGCATTGGCGATGTCGTTTGCCTTAGGATAGTAAATTATAGAGTATCTCCAATCCATTCTATGGCACTTGACAAAGTTTTTTATCTTAGTGCTTTTGAAGGCTGGCCCATTCTCTGAAATAATCCTACACGACTACACGACACACCAAAAAGGTAGAAAATCTGACTCTTAAAGGATTGAAGAATGTTTTATGTCGTAACCTCCGGCAACGACACTGCTTCTGCCCACTTAGGGAAGTAACCCATACATGTAAGAATAAATCTGTGCCCCTTAAAAGATGGAGGGTCTATTTGATCTAATATGTTCATGCCCCAACACTCGAATGACCACGAGGCAACAGTTAGATGTAGCACATTTGGAGGTTGGTGACCCATTAACTTGACAAAGGTTACACTATCTGGCTGTATCTATGTAATTGAATATCATTGTCAGCCAATAATATCTGAGTTTCTTAATCTTCATTTTCATCTTTGGCCCTAAGTGGTGAGCTCCACATAGTCTGATGTGTACTTCTTTAATGATATCTTGTTCTTTGTCTCTGCTCAAACATCGCAATCACATCTGATCAAATGATCTCTTGTAGAGAACATCACCCACTAGAGCATATAACAAATCTCTACTCATGATGTGATATGATTTGGAATTGTCTTCTGATAGCCAAATGAAAATAAGTTGAGAATTTCATACCTATTGTACACTGATTTTGATGATATTGCACTTCAAATAAAGGTATTTTTTATGTTTTGTTACAGGTATGTTGAATTATGGTCAATGGAGAAAAAAGATGGAGAAAAAAGAATTATGGTCAATGGAGAAAAAAGATGCAAAAAGGTGCAAATTTGGAGCAAAAAGGACAAAAATATAAAGAATTGATTTTGGGTGTCGACGGCGGGTTTTTTTCGAGAGTCCAGAATTAAATATTATAAAAGGTTGCTGACGGCACCATCGAGGCCGCCGACGGCGAGCCGGTCGGTTCTCTTAACAGATGCCTTGAATGTGGATGACTTTTGAAGGGAGCTGGGGCAACTCTTGAAAACTCTCTACAACTTTAAAAGAAATAATTTGGAGGCCGAGAGGGGGTGTCCACGGGTGTCCACATGTGTCCATTAGAGTGTAGAGAGTGTAATTTAGGGTTAGTATTGTGAGGAATTCTTTGAGAGATTGTAAGAGTAGAAGGAAAGTGAGAGAGGAAAGTGAGAAAGGAAAGTGAGAGATTTCTTCCTCCTTGCCGGTTTGAAGGAGAACTCGGTGTGTTGTAAAGAAAGAAAGAGATTCAGAGGAACTTTGAGGAGTTTTCTTGAGGAGGAATTAAAGAAAGTTGTTTTTACTTATTGAAATTTGTATGACTTTGCTTTTTATATATAAATTTCAAGTTTTGTCGTATCTTCTCCATGAGTTCTGAGTAGCTTCTTTGTCTTTCTCCTTGTCTTGAGATTTTGTGAAATGGTGATTTGAATTGGTTGTGCCATGCAAATGGTAAAGAAGTTATGATGATCTTATCACTTCAATCTTAATTTACTTTCAATTTGGCCAATTAATTTGTTAAAATATGTTGAGTTTCACAACTAAAGTAACGATTACATCCAAGATTTAGGGAGGTCAAAGTCCTTGAAAGTTGGGTGCAAATAAATAGGGAAACAAAAATTATCAAACGTAGAATTGGAGATTTTAGAGTGACAGACTAAAATCCTCAATTCGGTATCGTTTGGGTGTTGAAGTGTAGATGTTAGCCCTCAAGCAAAGGGAACATGGGAGCTCCAAAGTGAGAGCCGGTATCTTCCCAGCCTAGTCGCAGATTCAGTAACCAAGCATAGGATTAATTAATATTCCTTATGCCTGGTCCAAAGGGTAAAGATTATGTATGCTCTTATTTTGCACAATACAATTTGAACTAATTCAATTTATCCATTCACTTAGATTTCTTGACAAGGAGACTGATGCTTTCTTATATATTGAAATTCACATTAGAAACTTTATTAGTAGAATTACTTAATTAAGAGTTAATTAAAATTACATTTTTATTTCAATTGCCTATTAGTGACAAATATGCAAATGGAACTATATTATTGTGATTAAGTATTGATTTTTAAATATTACTTCGTAGCCTCTAATATTACTCCCTATGGGATCGATATCGAGGACTCTATTAGAGCCCTGTATTACTTAAGTGATACGTATACTTGGGTTGATAAGTGTGACTTTGCAATTATTGAATATTTTATACACATATTTATCAAATCTATAACCACTGTAAAGTTTTTGGCACCATTGTCGGGGATTTAAATCTTCTAGTAGCAGTATCAAATTCTTATATTTTTAAGCATATATAAAATCGCTGTCAAGTTTTTGGCGCCACTGCTAGGGAGTAAAAAATAGATTTAAAAAAAAATCATAATTAAAGTAACGGACAAACTAGGACTATTAGAAAATATTTACTTGAATAGCAACTTATTTTCATATTTAGTTAACTATTTTTCTGTGTATTGATTTCAATTGTATGCGTAAATTTGGACCTGAAAATCTTATACCCTACGATTCAAATTAGAACGCATTGTTAGAACGCACTGAAAACTAAGAAAAGAACCTAGAAATCCTGACACAATGGAAAATAATGTGAATAATCAAGGAATAGAAAATGAACATTAACCTAGACCTCTACGAGATTATGCAAATCCTCCAGCAGATGAAATTCACTTATCTATCCAAAATC
>NW_018165809.1:195726-197143 GCF_001263595.1 Phalaenopsis equestris
AGGTACACCAAATGAAGATCCTAATTTACACCTCGCTAGTTTTTTAGAACTTTTTGCTACCTTTAAATATGACAGTTTCAAACGATGTTGTTAGACTTAGACTTTTTCCTTTTTCACTTAGGGGTAAGGCTAAGATGTGGTTAAATTTGTTAGCACCTGGATCTATTAGAACTTGGGGAGAACTTTCGCAGAAATTTCTATCCAAATATTTCCCTCCATCCAAAACTGCTAAACTTAGAAATAACATAACATCATTTTGTCAGATTGATGGAGAGTCGATATATGAAGCTTAGGAGAGATTTAAATATCTTCTTAGGAAGTGCCCACATCATTTGTTACTAGATTGGTTGATAATTCAAACTTTTTATAATGGAGTATTGGGATCTCTTAGATTGATTATAGATGCTGCGGCTGGTGGTTCTTTAATCTTAAAACCTTTTGATGAGGCATATTCGTTAATAGATTAAATCAAAACTTTTTGAAATAAATGCTTTAATAGAACTTTTCGAAAGGAAATTTTAAATGATTTTTTTTTCAAAAATTTGAATACTGCAATATCTATGTTAGCTTCACAGATTGCTAGAATATCAAAGAAATTAGATCATTATGGAATGAATTATTCTCCAACACCTACTATGATGGAAGACAATTCATCTGGATAATTTATGGATGTTCAACCTTCTTATGAGACTTTAAATGCTATTAACAATAGACCCAACAATCCTTATTCAAACTATTATAACCCCAGTTGGAAGATTCATCCTAACTTTAATTGAAATAACAATTCTTCTACAAATCAACAATGAGAAAACAACCCAGTAAACCCATTGGGAAATTCATCTAACCAAGGAAATGTTAATTATAGATCTTCTTATCCTCTAGGATTTAACAGTAACACTCAATTTAAGGAAAAGAAGTTATTTATGGAAGAGCAGATACTGAACATGGGTCAACAATTACAGAATCATGGAAATTAATTACAAATTCAAGGAAACTAGTTACAAAATCAAGGAACTGTTATCAAGAATATTAAAAACCAATTGGGGCATATCGCTACCGCCCTTAGTAACCGAACAGTCCTTCGATCTGTATGCACAGAATTATACTGGATGAACAATATAAACCAAGAGTTGATCCATAAAGGAGATTAAACCTAATGATTAAAGAAGTAGCTAAGATGGAAATTTTGAAATTATTGGACACTAGAATTATATATCATATTTCGGACAGTGCTTGGGTAAGTCCAATTCATTGTGTTCCTAAGAAAGCAGGGGTGACTGCCGAAGCACAAGAAAATAATTAATTAATACCTGTCATACAAGTTACTGGGTGGCGTATTTACATTGATTATAGAAAATTAAACACTGCCACTAGGAAATATCACTTCCCTTTACCATTTTTAGACCAAATAGTGTTA
>NW_018165809.1:197285-198666 GCF_001263595.1 Phalaenopsis equestris
GGATTATGTAATGCACCTGCAACATTCCAGAGATGTATGATGTCTATATTTAGTAAATTAATTGATGATGGATTAGAAGTGTTTATGGATGATTTTTCTATATTTAAAACATCATTTGACGCATGCTTAAATTATCTTGAAAAAGTTTTGGAGTTATGCGAAAGAACTAATTTAGTTCTAAATTAGGAGAAATGTCAATTTATGGTTGCAGGAGGAATTGTGTTAGAGCATAAAATTTCGGAAAATTGTGTGGAAGTAGACCTTGCAAAAATTCAAGTTATATCTCAATTAACACCTCCTACTACTGTAAGATGGGTTAGAAGTTTTCTTGGACATGTTGGTTTTTACAAGCATTATATTAAAGATTTTTCAAAAATTACCAAACCTCTATGCCAACTTTTAGAAAAGAACAAGAAATTTGAGTTTACTGAAGACTGTTTAAATGCCTTTGAGTTATTAAAAGAAAAGCTAATCATAGCCCTTATAATAGTTTCTCCTAACTGGGGGAAACCATTCGAACTGATGTGCGATGCTAGTGATTATGCTATTAGAGTTGTTCTTGGACAAAGGTATGATAAGATTTTTAAAGTTATACACTATGCTAGTAAAACTCTTAACGATGCTCAATTTAACTACACTGTTACTAAAAAAGAGTTACTGGCTAATGCGTAGGCTTTTGACAAATTTAGATCTTATTTAATTGGGACTAAATGTGTTGTGCACACTGATCACTTTGCTATTAAATATCTGACGAAAAAGAAGAATGTCAAACTAAGGTTAATTAAATGGATACTTTTGATGCAAGAATTTGATTTTGTGGTTATTAATAGAAAGGGAACTGATAATCAAATTGTTGATCATTTTTTGAGATTAGAATATCATGAATTATGTGACACTGATAATGAAATTACGGACAGTTTTCCTGATGAACAACTCTATAATATTAATGAGTGGAAAATACCATAGTATGTTGATATTGTTAATTATATTGTAAGTGATATTTTTCCACCTATGTTAATATTGCAACAGCAAAGAAAATTCATTCATGAAGCGAAAGCATATTTTTGGAATGAGCCTTATTTATATAAATAATGTAAGGATCTTATTATGAGAAGATGTGTACGTTATGAAGAAACTGAACTAATTATTCAAAAATGTCATGATTCTGAATTTGGAGGACATTTTGGAATTGATAAAACTGCTTACAAAATTTTACAAGCTGGATTCTATTGGCCTACTCTCTTTAGAGTGTTTACAGATACATAAAAACTTGTGATCGATGCCAACGAGTAGGCAATATATCTAGAAGAAATGAAATGCCACTGAATTTCAAGTTAGAAGTTGAGATCTTTGATGTTTGGGGATTGGATTTCATGGGAGG
>NW_018165809.1:199336-202458 GCF_001263595.1 Phalaenopsis equestris
CGAAAATGGAAATAGATAAAAGCCGTATTTTGAGGGTAAAAGATCAAATTAAAAAAAGGTTTTAATGGTCAGTCAACCTGAATAATATCTAAATAGGTCGGGCTGACAACGTTAAACCAAGCACTTTATGGGAGGCAACCCATAGTTATCTTTATTTTTATTGTGATTATAGTGTTTTTATTTGAAATTATTGTTAGTTTGTGGTATTATTGAACTCTACTACTCGTATTTCCCCTTGAATCATCATAAAAATTGGATCCATAGAGAAAATTGGAACGCATTCGGACCAAAGTGAAACTGTGAAACTTTTGCCTTGGGCGCCGACAGCAGGCTCGACGCCACCGAAGACGGCTTTTTTTTGGGATTCCAGATAATTAATTGTCAAGGCTTGTCGATGGTGCCATCGATGCCGCTGATGGCGCCATCTATGCGGCCAACGGAGCTATCGACGCCGCCGACGGCGAGAACGGCGAGATGACGGTTTTCGGAGTTTGAAATTTCAGTTTTTGGCAATTTTAGGTGAGATTTACTCCCTTTAAACTTTCAAACTTGGTTCTTAAATTCATAATACCCAAAAATGAATTGAAACTACACCAAATTTATCCTTATGGCTTCCAATTCTACTGAAAACCCTAGATTTTGAGTGTTCAACCAAAGAAAGTTTGTTAGTTCTGAGGTGCAACAAATCTTCAACAAAGTGCTGATAAAGAGGGGATTAATCAAAGAAAGAGGATTCGTGAATCGAGGATTAAACAATCCTTGGACAGTAATTGAAGAGATGATTGTGCGACGATGATGGGAAGTGTTGTGCTACTCTACTCCCGCCGTAGTTGTTCCTGTGGTGAAGGAGTTTTATGTTAATTTACATGGAATCAACTAGGGAGTCGTCTATGTGTGAGGCAGGTGGATATTTAGTCCTGCATGAATTAATGAGTTAATATGATCAATAATATTCCTTTCTTCCATTATTCCAACTTTGTCCCGATAATAAATCTGATGAATGAGATCTAACAAATTTTGACGGACGAGACTAAAGACTGGGAAATGAGAGAAAACGGGTATGTTAGTTTCTCTGCTACACTTCTAAACCCCATTTCTAAACACTGGAACTTCTTCATTTTTACAAAACTATTACCAACAATGAGGATCGGTAAAGTTACTAAAGAAAGTGCTATTCTGAATTACTGTATTCAAATGGGACTGCCGATTGATATTGGATCGATAATTGTTAAGTTTGTTTTGGGCATGATTGTTCATGGATCAACTTATGGGCTTGGACATCCTTTAATAACTTCCTTACTCTGTAGTCAGTTCCAAGTATCAAGTTTTTTTGTCAGGAAACTAAATAACTGTGTACTTCTACCTTGGAAGCCTTTAGACCCAACTGAGAAGTTCTCAGCCAATGAAGATGAGAATGATATGACTACTATTGTGGATCAATCGTCTCAAAATACACTACCTATTCAGCCTCTAATCCTGGACAAGACACTAGTGATCCTGTGCAGAATCAAGAAACTGAATAAAGAGGTACAAAACATTATGAATACAATTAACAATATCTCTAAAATATTTTATCACCTAAACTGGAAGATGAAAGAGCATTTTGATCACTCTGGACATATCGAAGGAAGTTTGATACGATTGATGAGAAAGATGGAGTTGATAGAAGAGGACTCTACTGAAGAATTCTCATACCAACTCTTCTATAACCTCTTTGTTCATGTTCAATCGATGGGCGATATTAGAGGAGAAGCAAGCACTGAATCGGAGGAGTAGTAGATTTACTTTACTACTTATATGTCTATGTGTGTAATTTGATTTGAACTTATTTGTTTGCTTTACTTTTGAATTTTGCTTTTAGATCTCAGTATAGTTGAGATTGAGCATAAAATGTTTGTTTTCAGCATTTAGAGTGTTGTGGCTTGTATTGCGATGCTTAATTGATGTATTAAGGTTGAGAAAATATCAAACTTATGTGTGTTGTGTAACGTGTATTGTAACCCTTGAATTTTATATATAATTGTGATGTTTTGTGTTGTGAATGTTTATTTGTGTTAGTACATCATTTAATCACTTAAATTTATGTCTAGAACGATTGAACAAATGTCGACGAGGCTTGAAATTGATCAAAATTGCATAAATCTAGAAATTGAACTAATTCACCAAATTTGAAAATCTCACCGACAGCGCCATTGACGCCGCCGACGGCAGATTTTTCCGAGACTTAGGCTATTTAATTCAATAGAGTTGACCACGGCAAGTAGTGAATTAAGTGAAGGTCTGCGACATCCTGGCCTCATTTATGCACTTTGTCAACTTTCTGGAGTTGAAGCTGGAGATGATGAAGAATGGGTTTACCCTATGAAACCCATTAGTAAAGCTAATTTAAAGACATATGAATCCCATGAAGGATGAAGATCTAAGATCTGGGAGTAGTGGGAGTAGGAGTAAAGAACGTTCTACTAGTATAGATATCCCCTCTACTAGTTATGACATTCCTTCCTCCAGTTCCCCTACCCTTCATGATTTAATTAGTGAGTACCTATAGAGGCATTTTGAGTTTGAGATAGCTCACTACGAAGCTCAGGCCCGACACTACAGAGGTGAGCCTGATGTTACTTTTCCTGAATGCCTTCGCTATACTCAGTATCAGGCCAATCCACCTGCTGACCAGGCAGACGAGGATATAGCTTGAGATTTTGATATCTGAATGTAATTGATGTACTTGTACTTTTATTTTTGAAGTTATGTGATTTTGTGATAGAGATAGATGTTTGTTTGTTTGTACTTTTATTTTATTCTATATTTTATTTTATGTTTGCAGTTAGATAATTTTTAATTATTGTTATAAATGTTTAGTGTTGTAGTTTGAAATTTGCATGTGTAGTTATAATAGACTTTGATTAGTACTTTGTAAAATTATAATGTTTGTAATGTGATGTGATTTCTTTTTGCATTATAATGTACTTGTATATGTTTTTATTTAGTATTGTGTTGTGTTAGTGAAATATTGTGTTTGTATAATGTTTAGTTTTGTACTTATTTCAAAATTTTATTACCCAACAAATTCTCTAATGATTTATATGTATAGAAAGCTCCTAATATTACAGACCAGTTAAAGT
>NW_018165809.1:202481-204597 GCF_001263595.1 Phalaenopsis equestris
CTCCTAATATTACAGACCAGTTGAAGTTAAAATTTTGCAAAGGAACTGCAAAAAATTCAGAATGTTGAAAATGCCTAAAGTACTGAGGTATGATTTATATTTAGAGTTTTTATTTCCGCCTGTATCACCTTATATTGAAAATTTTAAGTTTGGTGGAGGGAAGAAAAATATTAACTAATAGATGTCCTCTATTTAAATATTTTCAAAAATTATTAATATGATTTTTTGTAGTAAATTTAATTCAGATAATTATATTTTGTAGATATTTAAATATTATGGTAGATTTAAAGGAATATTTTTGTAAGGAAAATTAATTTTGTAGATTAAGATATTTAGTATAAGAGAATAAGACTATAGTTAAATGTTTAAAGTAAACAAAACTATATTTTAAAATATTAATAATCTTAGAAATTCATTTGAGAAGAAAAGATTGGGGCTCAATGATGTAAAGCTATGAAATACTTATAAGGAAAAGGAATGCTTTGAGTTTCAAATTTAAGGAAAGAAAAGTGAAGTTCAAAATTATTAAAGGCTATCCAAATATAGTAATCTTCACTTGAAAAAGAAAAAGAAAGGATTGACAATAATCTCTAAAAAGAAAAGAAAAATATATAGGATTGAAAGCAATCCAAATAAAAAAAATATATAAGTGAGGAGAAGATTGAGGAGATGTCGAATAAAAAACTGGCTTCACTTGGACCTACTTAAAGGGAAAACCTAAATACATTCCTGAACTTATGTTTATGGAATAACATCTTTTACTAGTAATGTTCTCATGTAGTTCCTATCATTTGAATATTTTAAGTGACTTGATATTACAACATATAGTCATTCTTGAAATGAATAGAAAACTAGAACTCTTAAACTTGATGACTAGATAGTCTTGTACCTACATAGTTAAATTAATTACTTAAAATTTTTCTGAAAATCTCACTATGGTATTTACTTAAATCAAACTTATAGTAGTTCTGTATTAAAACTTTACTACAGTAAATCGTAACTTTTATGTGGTACTAAAATTACTTGAGGACAAGTAATAGTTAAGTTTAGGGGATTTTGACCAAAGAAAAATATGTTGAGATTTTCATACCTATTTTACACTGATTTTCATGATATTGTATTTTAAGCATGATATTGTTTCATGATATTGTATTTTAAGGAAAGATATTTTTGATGTTTTGCTGCTGCTATGTTGAATTATGGTGATTGGAGCGAAAAGAAGAAAAAAGGAGCGAATTTGGAGCAAAAATGACTAACATGTGAAGATTTAATTTTGGGCGCCGACGACGCCATCGACGCCACCGACGGTGGGTTTTTCTCAAGTGTCCAGAATTAAATATTCTAGAAGGCCGCCAACGGCACCATCAAGGCCTCCGACGGCGCCATCAAGGCCTCTGACGGCGAGCACGTCGGTTCTCTCAACAGATGCATTGAATGTGGATTATTTTTGAAGGGATGCTTGGGCAACTCTGCTTGGGCAACTCTTGAAAACTCTTGAAAACTCTTCTACAAATTTAAAAGAAATAATTTGAAGGCCGAGAAGGGGTGTCCACGGGTGTCCAGGGGTGTCCACATTTGTCCATTAGAGTGTAGAGAGTGTAATTTTGGGTTAGTATTGTGAGGAATTCTTCGAGAGATTGTAAGAGTAGAAGGGAAGTGAGAGATTTCTTCCTCCTTGCCGTTTCGAAGGAGAATTCTGTATGCTGTAAAGAAAGGAAGAGATTCAGAGGAACATCGAGGAGTTTGCTTGGGGAGGAATTAGAGAAAAGTGGTATTTACTTATTGAAGTTTGTATGACTTTGCTTTTATATATAAATTCCAAGTTTTGTTGTATCTTCTCAATGAGTTCTGAGTAGTTTTCTCTGTCTTTCTCCTAGTCTTGAGATTTTGTGAAATGGTGATTTGAATTGGTTGTGCCATGAGAATGTTAAAGAAGTTGTGATGATCTTTTAACTTCAATCTTAATTTACTTTCAATCTGACCAATTGATTTGTTAAAATATTTTGAGTTTTACAACTAAAGTGAAGATTACATCCAAGATTTAGGGAGGTCAAAGTCCTTGAAAGTTGGATGCAAATAAGTAGGGAAATAAAAATTATCGAGTCTTGAATTGGGG